>NC_051846.1:137266734-137323333 GCF_002237135.1 Teleopsis dalmanni | reverse complement strand
TTAGTTGGCCATTACAGACTTGTGTCGTCCTTGGTCGCGTCGAGTAGCCTCCGCCAGTCAGCCCGATTATTTGCTTTCTGACGCCAGTTGGTAGTACCAAGCGCCCCCAAATCGTTGGTCACCTGGTCCTTCCACCGAAGATGCGGACGTCCTCTACCGCGTTTTCCACCTGCGGGTACCAAATCAAATATCTTTCTAGCCGGAGCACTTTCTTCCATTCGCACGACATGACCAAGCCAGCGTAGCCGCTGAATTTTTATACGCTTAACTATGTCAATGTCGCGGTATAGCTCATCGTTCCATCTAATTCGATACTCGTCGCCAACGCGTAAGGGACCATAGATCTTCCGAAGAATTTTTCTCTCGAATGCTCCTAACTCCTTCTCATCACTGTTGGTAATTGTCCAAGCTTCTGCACCATACTGCAGGACAGGCATTATAAGGGATTTGTAGAGCGTGATTTTTGTTTGTCGAAAGAGGGCTTTATTTCTCAATTGCTTACTTAGCCCGAAGTAACATTTGTTGGCAAGAGTAATTCTTCGTTGAATCTCTAGGCTGACGTCATTTTTGGTGTTTAAGCTGGTTCCTAAATAAATAAAGTCTTTCACAACTTCTAACTTATAATTGTCAACAGTGACGTAGGTCCCACGACGCTCAGGAGATTTGTTTGTTGACAGAAAGTACTTTGTTTTGTTCTCATTTACCACAAGACCCATTTGCTTTGCTTGTTTTTCTAAGTTGGAAAATGCCGCACTGACGATGCGGGTGTTCAGACCAATGATATCAATGTCGTCGGCATACGTAAGCAGCATTACACTTTTGTAGAATATTGTGCCAGTACGGTTTAAATCTGCTGCTCGAATTATCGTTTCCAACGTTATGTTAAAGTAGTCACACGACAAGGAGTCACCCTGTCTGAAACCTCGTTTGGTATCAAACGGCTCGGAGAGGTTCTTTCCAATTCTAACGGAGCTAGTGGTGTTGCTCAACGTCATTTTACATAGCCGTATAAGTTTTGCTGGGATACCAAATTCAGACATAGCGGCATAAAGTGTGCTTCTAGTCGTAGTGTCAAAAGCAGCTTTGAAGTCGACATATAGGTGGTGTGTGTCGATATGTTTTTCTTGAGTCTTCTCCAGGATTTGACGCACTGTGAATATCTGGTCTAGAGTGGATTTGCCAGGTCTGAAGCCACACTGATAAGGTCCAATCAGTTGGTTGACGATTGGCTTCAATCTTTCACATAGTACGTTTGATAGAACCTTATATGCGATATTTAAAAGACTGATCCCGCGGTAGTTGGCGCAGTTTGCTGGATCACCTTTTTTGTGGATTGGGCAAAGCACACTTAAATTCCAATCGTTGGGCATGCATTCATCCGACCAAATGTTGCGAATTAGCTGTAGCTTTAAACAGCTCAGCCGGTAAACCATCGGCGCCTGCAGCTTTGTTGTTTTTGAGCCGCGTTATAGCTGTTTTAACTTCATTATGATCGGGAGGCGGGACGATTATTTCATCGTCAACGATTGAAAATTCGGGGTCATCTTCGCTTTCAGTCACATTGCTACTACCGCCATTTAGTAGTTTCGAGAAGTGATCCCTCCAAATATTAAGCATGCTTTGGACATCTATCACCAGATTACCGTTTTCATCTTTGCAGGAATTAGCTCCGGGTTTATAACCATTTGTCAGGCTTTTAATTTTTTGATAGAATTTTCGAGCCATATTCCTGTCGCCCAGCTTCTGAAGCTCTTCGTACTCACGTCTTTCTGTTTCCTTCTTTTTTCGCCTGAAAAGACGTTTCTCTTCCCTTCTCTTTTGCCGATATCGCTCTTTAACAGCGCGCGTCGCAACTGACCGCAGGGTGGCTTGATATGCTGCGTCTTTCTCTGCAGTAGCATTGCGACACTCTTGGTCGTACCAGCTGTTTCTTTGTATACGGTGATAGCCGATCACCTCTTCTGCAGCGGTACGCATAGAGTTAGATATGTGGTTCCATTGCGCGCATATATCGGCTTCTTCAGATGAGTTTTCCAGATATTGGGAGAGTCGAGTAGCGAAGTCATTAGCTGTCTGTTGTGATTGCAGCTTTTCGACGTCTAGCTTTCGCTGTGCTTGTTCACGTACCTTTTTCATCGCACATAAACGTGTGCGGATCTTGGCTGCAACAAGGTAATGATCCGAGTCGATGTTGGCTCCACGGATAGTACGTACATCCAAGACACTGGAAGCATGCCTTCCGTCTATCACAACGTGATCAATTTGAGATCTTGTGTTTTGATCAGGTGACAGCCATGTTGCCTTATGTATGTTGAGATGCTGGAATCTGGTACTACTAACCACCATGTTTCCAGCCGCGGCGAAATCAATCAGCCTTCTTCCATTATCAGAAGTTTTCGTATGAAGGCTGAACTTTCCGACAGTAGCACCAAAGATACCTTCTTTACCCACCTTTGCGTTGAAGTCTCCAACAACTATTTTGATGTCATGATGGGGACAGCGTTCATATGCTTGTTCAAGTTGTTCATAGAAAATTTCCTTGGTGTCGTCATCTTTATCTTCCGTCGGGGCGTGCGCACATATTAGAGTGATAAAGAAAAATTTTGCCTTAATCCGGATTTTTGCGAGCCTTTCGTTTATTGGTGTAAACGTTGAGACCAAATTTCTCAGCTTTTGGCCTACCGCAAATCCGACTCCAAACTCGTGCTTCGTTGCATGGCAGCTGTAGTAGATGTCACAATGATCTCGTTTAGAGCATCCTTGCCCCGTCCATCGCATTTCCTGGAGAGCGGTAATGTCAGCCTTATATTCCTTGAGGACATTAACCAGCTGTATAGATGCACCTTCTCTGTAAAGAGTTCGGACATTCCAGGTGCATATTTTTAAATCGTGTTCCTTAATACGTTTGCGTTTGTCGTCATCAGTAGATCGTTTCCTTATCCGAGGCTGCCTCTTCGTTTGCATTGAAAGGATTTTTTTAAATGGTGGGTTCCAAGCCCGACGCAAAACCTCATATATCCCTGAGGTGGATTTCGCTGCACACATTAGTTCACTACGCACGGATGATTGTAGCTATCCAGAGGGGCCACGTGGAGGCTGTGTGTCAACTTGGAGAGAACAGTGACAAGGAAATTTCAATCCCATGCACTAATCATTTAATGCTATACATTGCAATGCATGTTAAAATAACTCCAAACATCCATGATATTGGATTTCATCGCAATTTGAACTAACAAAATGCAGCCAAGAAAGTGCATTCACATTGACAGTAAGGAAATGCCACAGAAAAGGTAATCCTCTACAAATCGAAAGAGTCGCTTGCAAATTAATTTTGATTTGATGCATTTTCAGTCCTTTGGCGGATGTGTACTGCCGCAACGGTTGACTGAAAGGAATTTTGTGAAAATATTTGTTGCATGCAAACCACAAATCGCAGAGCTGCCTCATCTTTAGATGTACTTCCCCAAGTGCAGACGATGAGATAGACAATGGCGTATTAATCCTTTAACAATTATAAATGAATCGGTTGGCTCTGTTAGCAAACGCCCTAACCACCTGCCACCCAACCAAGCTTTGTAGGATTGCGTGTGTTCATTGATGTTCCCTGCATTGTACGAAGTGCATCCTGTTATCTAAATTCGTGTGTATGTGGATGCGTCTGTAGTGCTTATTTACTTATGCACACGTGTAACATGTACATGCTTTTGTAATCCTGATTGTTTGTTTGTGTGCATATGTGTGTGTGTTTATGTGTTGCTCAGCATCCTTCCCTTGCATGCAATTTACGCGATGTAATTTAATTAATGGCGAAATAAATATGCAAATTGTCTATGCTGAATGCCGTTGTCGTTGTTGTTGTTGTTGTTGTTATTGTTCCTTTTAGCTGTTAGTGCTTTTGTTCCTGTTGTTGATATTGGTGTTAGTGTTGTTGTTGCTATTGTTGTTGTTGCATACAACTGATGATGATGTTGATGTTGATGATAATTATGTCGTTGTTAATATTCACATTGATGTTGGTTTTAATGAAAATGTTGCTGGTGTTGTTGATCATGTTGTTGACAACGGGCGTCACGGATTTTGTACACACTTCCATATCTTATGTAAATATTTACACATTGCAGCAGGTACGTTTGCATACGAGGACATGCCCACGTCCTTCTGCCTGCCTATCCACAATCATGTACAGCTCACAGAAGTGTGTATTGTTGCATTTACAGTTATTTAATGCTCATTTGCTTGTATTTTGTTTGTTGTCATATAAGCTGAGTTCTGCCAGACTCATCCACCATATGCGTTCTGCATCGACCTGGCCCCTCACTTTAAAGGTTTAACTACAACAATTCCTGCTATTAAACACATCCATGAGTAAACAAATTCAAAAATCCTTTTTCAGCAAACAACATTTTGAAGAAAAAAATTATTTTGATTAATTTAATGCATTTCACGTTTTTTGAATTTAATTGATTTTAAATTTTTGGAAATTTATTTTAATTTTGGAATAAATTATAAGCCTATTATCAAATGAAATTCAATCGAATTTTTTCAATTTATTAAATTAAAATTGTTTCAATTAAAAATCCTTTAAATTGTAATATATGAACTAGAATTTAAGTTAATTTTATGGATTAAAAAAATGAAACAAATATGTGAACATATTAACGAACGAAACGCTTCAGTGTTATGTTCTTTTTAACTATTGCATACTTGAGATCTCTGTGATGATCAATATTTTTAATATTTTTCAAGGTTATGTTTTAACAGGTTACAACTTTCATAATAACCATCTATCTAACAATAGTATGTGACTCATCTATCTTACCTAGACCTTTTATACAATAATAGCTAATTTTCTGAATTGCATTAATCACCATATGATGTATTTTATGCTTATGCTCCTTTTGATATGCGCATTTTATATAATCCAATTGTCCAATATTGCACTTAAATACCAAAATTGATGAACAACGCACTGAACGTTTAGGAGTTGAGAGTGTTTGAAAGTTGGTAAGATTATAAGAGTAAGAATCTTTGAAAATGAAACACCAAGGCCAGCTACAAAAAGTGACTGCTTCTTTAGCACCTTGTTATACTATATAGTTTATAATAAAACATATAAATTAAACAGAACTATATAATAACGTAAATAATATGTATATTGCTATTGTACGTTTTCATATAATAAACTCATATGTATTCATCTATTAAATTATTTCTTGTTTGACCCAAATACACACTTTGGTTTTAATTAGTTATAAATCTTATACTAAGTCACTTTTGTGACATTTTTATTCAAATTGCTGTTTTTTATGCAATTTCATGAAATAGCATTTGAAGCATAAATTAAAAACTGTCCAAATTGTCAAAAATTTTAATTCCAATCGAACAGGAAGACAGCGCACCACACAACACGCGGACCGCCTAATCTAATTTATATGAAAAACACTCTCTGAAACCGCAACAGAAGACTAAGCGCAGACTTCATCTTAAAATGTAATTTCGGCATTCCCATTAACATTAAAAGTATATTTATAATCAAATCTATGGAGTGTCAAAATTTTCACACGCTCACCGATCGTGACCGGGTCAGAAGAAGTGTTGCCGGAATTGGTGACGAGTTTAATTTATTTTCGATAAAACAAATTTTAATTAATTGCTGCCGCGGCCAGTACTGCCAGTTCTGTCGATGTTGCTGCTGTTAAAAATGTTGCTCATGTTGGTTTTTCGGTTGTTGTATTGTCTTGTCGTCGGTGATGTCGCACTTAACTTTTTTTTATTATTCGCTTTCATTAATGAACGACGATCGTCAGAGTCGATCGTTTAATTCAGAATTAAAACTAGTTTCGATTTCGAAGCATGAAGAGTGCGTTAAATTATCTACTCTTTAAGCTTGAATTGCAGATTAGATCGAAACTAAACTTGATTTTTGGCGTTTTTTCAAGTTCTTCCAAAAATTGTCGATATTTTTAACTTGAAGTGGCAAATGTTCTTAATGACTTTTTCTCAATATCTTTCAATACACATGATGCCACACGTAGAAAACACTGAAGTTTGTTTTGCTTGTTATTGTTTTAATGCTTCTTCTATCATACATACGATGTTTAATTTAATTGTTGTTTTTGTTGTGATTGCTTCGGGTACTGAGTATCTGCAAGTTTTCCAAAAAGTTGACGTTGACGGCAATTTCTTCAATTTTCAGTTTTTTCGGGCTTTGTGTTGACTTTGTATATTTATCTTTAGTTCTAAATCCTTTTGGCTTCTGTGTCATATAACATATAGACACCCATACTCACGCTTTTTGTTTATTTTTATTAATTTTTTTGTTTTTTTACTACTCTTGTTGTTATTGTTGTTGCTGTTAATTTTTTAATGTGTTGTTATTTTTGTAGTTATTCGAAAATGTTTTCCTAAAAAAGTGTTGAGGGAGCCAAATACAAATTTCTTCAGCACCCAGGCAAGCGTGGATACCCAAGCCTAAAGTAAAACAGGCAAAACGATTTCGATTTCATCGAAAAACAATAAAAACAGCTTCGGAAATCCAAGGTGTGATATTCTACAAAGTGCAAACACATTTGATAAATTTATATGATCAACAAAGTGTGCATTCGAACGAGTATTGAAAATATATCGGAAGGGTGATTTGTTTGTTAGTGACGAAATAAATTTTATTGAATTTTTTTTATATATTTTAAAATAAATTAAACTGAATTTTCAAATTTAAAGTATACTATTTCACCAAAAATTTTTTTTGTAAATACAATGTTAAGCTGCATACTAATAATTTATTAGAACAATTTGAAACTCATCGACAATACAATTTATACATTGCTGTTTAAGTATTCAACATACTAGTATTTAACATACTATTAACAAAATTTATCTAACTGTTTAATATACATACAATTTATTGAATACATCATTTAAGCCTATTCATACAGCACAATCGATTACTATCTTGATTACAATTTTACTCGTTCGACTTATGGCTAACGTACGATTATCGATTACTATTACTGTTGTGTGTAGTATTACTAAGCTGCACGAATGATTCTATATTTACTAAATTATAGTCTTAACTTAATTATTGATATTTCTAGCTAGTGTACCTACTTACTAAAATCAGTTACTGTAACTAGTTTCTATAACTGGTTAATGTAACTTGTTACTGTGACCTGTTACAGTTACTGTGACTCGTTACTGTAACCAGTTACTCTAGTCCTTATTATAACTAACTAATTAATACATAACTACTATAACCAGTTAATCTAACTCGTTCCTGTAACTAGTTACCATAACCAGTTACACCAACTCGTTGTTATAATTATTTACTTAACCACTTACTGGAGCTAGTTACTGTAACTAGCTACTAAAATTTAATTGTGCATTGGGCAATATTTCGTTAAAAATCAAGTCAAAACTATGATCCCATTCCAAACAAAATCAAGTTGAGATTAAATTTGTAATTTACAATAGCCCAACTTTATAGCAATATTGTGAACAATTGTCATAAGCTGTAGTTTATCCAAATAAAACTATGCTAAAATATTTGCACTTCTATTCACAAGGACAGCTACAAAAGCAAAAAATTAAAAAAAAAGAAGTAATATTAAGATTTGCTATGTGAATGGGTTTTAAGCGAGACGAAACGTACGATAAAAATTACAAGATTTGTGCAGTGTGAACAGGCTATTAGACTTATTTAAGAGAAAATAAGGAATTTAACTTTTGTAATTCTATTTTTGAACAACGCTTTTAAAATATAGAATACCCAAAAAATTATTCTATTTTTCTTGCTTAAATTTCTACATATTACTGAATTTCCTAAATTTCATTGGAACTGACATGTACAATATAATACAATATATAAACTTTTATATTTTTTTTTACACTTTATTTTGATATACCAAATTTAATTGGAAAATATTATTTCCTTGTTAAGTTTCAACTCATTTTTTTCTTCAAGTTACTATATTAAAATCGTACATGCAGAGCCAATGGGATTATACATATTTTCTAATATTTTAAACAACACGTCAAATATGTGTTACTTCACTTGTCACACTGCTCATCCCTTCTCAAGTGCATCAGAAGTCGTCATAAAAATATAATCCTTTAGAGCACATTTTAAAAAACATTTCGACGGTTTTTAAATATTCTATTCAAAAAGCAATAATAAATATAGTCTAAAACTCTTCAAACATAAACTAATATGCATATTACACATAAGACTACACATAAGAATAAAAATTACAAAGCACAAAGTACTTGAATGGATCCCACGAGAGCTACACATCTCACATGACATTTAGTGTATCAAAAGGATAATTTCATAATTCATGCCTGACTATGGTATGACATGACGTACATAGAATGCCCTGTATCGTTGCCATTCCGTGTTCATGCAGCTTCATTGAGTATTTACCACAGAAACCGAGACACTTGACATTTTCAGTGTCGTTTTCATTTGGTTTAATATCATTCTTTGCGGTTGGGCGCGTCTTTGCTGTACTCCTCAGCATTCGTGGTGTGATCCTTGTACACGGGTTTGTGTCGACAGGAAAGGAACTTCTGTACAGCTTGCAAGCATTTCACATTGCTTCCGTGAAAAATTGGATTATAAAATTGTAAGCAAAGCACATTTGTGGTGTCATATCTGACGTGCTCTGCTTTTTAGACTTCGCTTTTCTCCTTTCACATTTCCGAAATTTGACAGTTTTGCGCAATTGTCAGTGAAAATGCCAAAAATATTTCCCTTGCCTGTTTTGTGCATTATTTTTTATAATATTACTCCTCTCTTAATAGATCTATGATATGTCATATTCTTTTATAGTTTTAAACGACTTGAGATATTTTCATTGTAATGCAAAACACATCACCAAAAGAGTGGTAAAAAATTTATGGAAATTATATTACGAAATTGTGGATTCGAAAGAATATTTTAGAAATAATACATTTACAGAATTTGTTGAAAAATCTATAATTTATAAAGAAAAGGTTAATTAATTATAATATTTACATAATAATATTGAGTACACAAGTATACCTCGCTAAATAAATATACGGCATTTATACGGCATTTTCTTATTAAACAAAATGCATTCAAATTTAATACATTAATACATTTAATATATTTAATATATGAATCTACGATTAGATAAAATCATACAGTCTAATTCATAAAAATTTCTTATAATGCAGCATTTTAAGACTTTTTTAATTTTATGAAACGTTAATGAATAGAGTTTTATAAATGCTTTATAATACTGTTAAATAACATTTATGAATAACATTTTTGATAAACATAAATTTTAATGAATTAGGCTGATATACTATAGTTCTATATAGATTTCTTTTATTGTTGGTTTACACAATGTGAAACTAATAAACAAAAATTTGCTTTTTCAAATCTCTATATGTTAATCTCTATGATACAAACAAAAGAATTCATTTAAAATACTGTCATATATTATATCTGAAGAGAGTTTTCTATAGATTTCTATTATTGATGTTCATCTCCACATTATTTTTTGGTGGCCCCTTTTTTTTTCTCCCACTACGGACTATAATGTAATTTTGTCTTAGCTACATCATCTGGAGACACACATTGTATAGCCAATCAATCCAAATTTGCATTTTCAATTCTCGATAAATAATAAAATGGATAGAAGTCATCATCTCCAATATCACAAACAAAACGACTAATTTAAAATATTTCAAAACAAATGCTGTAGAGTATAAAAAGGTTTATATATTTATATAAAAATATAAGTTTAATATTTATTGCTTCATTAAATTATTTGAGCTGCAAGAATAACAAAGGCAGACTGATTTGTTTGCCTATTTCACGCATAAACCTATAAACTCCATTGCCAAAATAATGAGGGATTGAATATGAAAAGTCTTCAATAATCTCCACTGTTTGTGTATAAAGGCGGTTCTCGAAACTGTTAATTATCAAAACAAAACATTATAAAGGAAAACAATAACAATGAAATAATTGATTTTTAAGTACTGAGTTTTGAAATTTCGCACAGCAACAAATCCATAAAAAACGATGTACAAAATGAAAACATAAAAAAGCAAAATTTAATTTGAAATAATTTAAAACGAACCTCCACAAAATCATAATTTTCATTAAAATCTGTCTAAACAATGTCGGACCCCACTGGGCGTATACGCACTGGACTCCACATTCGCATTCACCGGCGCTCCACAGCCAGTTTTGCTACCAAAATTTAATGCCGCCGCTGCTGTTGTTGTTATTGCAGCTCGAAATTGCCAAATAAATAAATTTTTTGGAGTAAACTATTTTTTACGAAAACATTGTAAAAAGTTAAGCAAATTGTAAATTTAAAATTTAACAAAACATTATAATTGCTAAAATTACGGTTATTGCAATTGTTGTAATGTTTTTACAACATTGTGAGCGCTACGTTTTTTGACTCAACACTATGAGTACAAATATTACTAATAAAATAAACGCACTTATGTAGTATTATATTAATATAGATATAATGTACAAAAACCAGAGAGTGCCGAATATATTTTCAGATCGTACAATCATAACATGTTACTCAATTATCAAGTTTCAATCAGTTTCTAATATCTAATCAAGCGTTGAAACTTATGCCCAACACACGATCAAGCTACAATCAAACACACGATCAGTAAGCAGTCCAAGTATGTGGACTGACTCAGAATGGTTAACAAATTTTCCAGATACAAAACCATTAGACTAAGAAATATTTTAGAGGACTTCTTTGGTACTAAATGATACATAAGTATGAATCATCTCCAAGATGCGCTTCGTCTAAATCACTTCCAGTCCTTGTGTAATGCTATATTGGGCACCTCAGGGCCATTATTCACACAATAATTGGACATATTTAAAATTACTGACATATTCTTAAATGTACAATTTAGTACTGAAGTAACGCATTTGCTCAACTTTAATTTTGATTAGCAACTGTAGTTTGATCCAGCGAAAGTCATTAGTGAGCAATAAAGAAGATAACTGATGAAGACACAATTTCAAAAAGGATTTCTTAGAAAAGTCTTTTAGATTAGCGGAAAAACATTTCTAGTCTAAATTTTCCACGTTATATTATACAATTGAAGATGACCGTATGACTACTTTACGGTGACCATATGGAGCCTAAATAAGATAAAAGATAGTTCCTATAACTATACCTCAACTACTGATGAAACAACTGAATTTGATTACAGCTAAAATAATTATATAAACTAACTTTTAGCTAAAAAGTCGATTGAATTAATCTATTAAACTTTTGGCTCCAAATTATATCAAAAATATACATATAATGATATTGTATTAAATTAAAAATTTAATAAAGGAATTATCACAATAATACTAAAACAAACTTTTGATAGGTAGTCAGTGGTGATGACAGTCCATGAAAGATCTTCGGCAATCAAATGAACTTCTATATTCAATGAAGAACTCACAAACTTTGGATATCTAAATCAAGATGCACAATGTAAAATAAAATACCATTAATATGGAAATAGGACTAAAAATGATATAAAGCTTTATTTAAGGTGTTGGATTCACTAATAATAATGGATAAGTCGTTCACAAATAATATTTCTAATAAAATATATGCATCTGCACAACATATGTATATATTTCCTGAATATTACGCCTCAAGTAAGAATATTACGCCTAATCGGCTAATCGCGTGAATTATGCTTGCTAGACCCAGGAAAGTGATAAATGTTTGAAATATGGCCAACTTCATCAAGAAAATAATGCCAGACACGGTACTTTGATTGGTAAATCATTGAATTTAAGTGTTGGAAGTCTATATTACCATAAGAGTTTTAACAAATTAACAAAAAAAAAGGTTTTCGTCAAGTCCACAATACTTTATTCCACAATACTTTATTACTTTAACTCACCAACATACCATGTAGAGTGCAGAACTAGATATCATATATCTGTAATATACAATACAACTCCAGTAAAGTTACTTGGTTTATGTTAGTTTTAATAGATTTCTGTAAAATAGTTGCATCTTTTTTCAGTTCATATAATTATTTTGTAGAACTGATTAATATTTGTGTATCTGTATCAGATATACATAAGATCTTATGGTTTTCTAAAGTCCATATTACGAACATTTTCATGGAAAGTTTTTAAATAAATTATTAATTTTATTTTTATTTTGTTTTAAGCCAATTTTCCAATTTTTTTTATTTTTTTTAATTATTTATTATTACTTATGCTTCTTTTTAATAAATTTTTCATTTGTTTATTTGGTTTTAAGAATTTTAATTTAGGCATAATGCGATAAAAATATTAGCAGTCTATAATTTACTTCCAGTTCAAATAATTTCCACGATAAAATTGGTAAATTTTAAATTAAACTTTTAATTTTAAATAGCCCAGAAATATTTTTAATAAAAAATAGCGAAGTGTTCAATATCAAAATATTGTTTATAACATATTAATTTTTTTGATACGCTACATACATACTTGTGTCTACATATGTCAAAAAATTAGTTTAGTCGTATGTATTATAAAATTCAAATTCATGTTTCAGATTTATTTAATCATTCCTAATCAGTTTCTAGTAGTAGTTAATCGTTTATAGTTTTTGTTTATTATTTCCATAGTTCATCAAGCATCTAAAATTATAGAGTATTATAGAGTAGGCACCCACGGGGAGCCTAACATCCCTAGAGGGCGCTATTCAAATACCCCCTCGGATCAAATAGGACGGAGACGTAAACTTCGTCATCAAAGAAAGGCAGCGTAAGATTCAAAACGGGGAACGAATCAACAACAGTATGATCAACGGTGCCGAGATTCGAATGATGTCTCTATTTCAGTGTCTGTTCACCATGTTAGATGCGGCTGAAAGCGGTCGTAGGACTTGTAGCAAGTGAATCTCTATATAAACGCAAGAATCTCGCTGGGCCATGGACGCATCATCTGCCGCTTATGCAATCCCACTGCACTCGCTGCAGCAGACACATCGGTTTTGGAGGTATCAAACCCAAACCCATTAACAACATCGATAGTTCCGAGATTAACGAAACCAACAACATAACTAATTTAAATAGTATAAATAAATATTTAGCCAATTACAAAACACTTGAAAACCAATCAACTAAACGTCAAAACAAAACTTCGATTATTTAAATCAAATTTCGTATCCGTACTTCTGTATGGTTGCGAAATATGGACGTTTATTAGATCAATCAATTCGTGAATACAAGCTTTCATAAACAAATGTCTAAGACGCATCTTCAAAATATAGTGGCCGGAACGTATCTTTAACGCGGAATTGTGAAAAAAAGCGAACATACAAAGCTTCGAAAATAAAATCAAAAAGTGAAAATGGCAATGAATCGGGCAAACGTTACCCAAGCCGAATTCGTGTATCACTAAGCAAGCCCTTAAGTGGAATCCGTACAACAGTCGTCGGCTAGGCGCTCCTTTCGGAACGTGGTGAAGGACAATTGATGCTGAACTAACATCAGCCGTTACTCATGGAACGACACCTGCATAGCAACTTCAAATAGGATACGGTTCAGAGGAATTGTTGAGGTCCTATGCTCCACTAGGAGTTAATAGAAAAAAGAAGAAGAAGATTAAGTAGAATGTACACAGGTTTCTTTAACTTATATTAAAGTAATGCAAATTGAAATCTTTATACGAGTATAAAAGGTTATCCAATTTGTGATACACGATATACGAGGCATCTAGATTATTCGGCAAACATTTTCCAGAATCAAGAATCTTGGAACGGAGGGAAAGTTCTTAAACCAAAATACTTAAAATATATGAAATGCTATAATCGCTAATTCTCTTGTCATTACTGGTCCTATGATCTCTATAAAAATATGATTTTTGGTGACTTCATGGTCAGCACAAGGTACGAAAATTTCAATCAGTATAAAAATATCATCCAAAATATATCTTTAAACAACAAAAAATTACAATATTTCCTATTACAATTTAAAATAGGAAAATATATGAATATAGGAAAAACGGAAAAAATAAAAATTTCAATTTGTCAATTATCAAAATATCCAAAAATAATTTCACTCGATATGAGTCAAGCACTCGTGTGTATATCACAAGCAACAAATTAAATTTTGCCACAATTTCGTTTTAGATTTTAGAACTTTTGTGTGTTGTCTGTCAAGCGAAGGAAGACAGATACGCCTGTGAACAATCAAATGGCAGTAATTACACTTTGGAATTGGATCAACGCGATCACAATTTAGAATGGAGCAGAATCACATCGCAGCACAGAGTTGAGATGCCAAGGAATGCAAAAGAAAAACCCGAACATCGGATTCTGTTCCAATTTAAAGTGGCTAATTTTAGAAAAATGATTTTCAATTCTCCGATTGTGCAACTCTACGTTTTATACTTCCATACTTCCACCGATATACGCATACATACAGATACAGATACACATACATACACTCGGTAGTTCATAGTATATATGCAATATTTTTCTACACATCTAATTGATTCCCTTCGAAATTTGTTCCGATGGATAGAGCCATTATTAAAAATCGAACGTATTAATAAAATTTTAATATTTATCAAAATATGCGCACATGTGGCCCCGGGTGCCAGTGAACGGGGCTGAGTGAGTGAGGAAGTAAGCGTTTCGGCCATGTGGAATTTGTTTAATAAATTCACTTGACATCGAAATGTGATGGAAATGATTTTCATATTTTATACAATTTGACTGTAATTTGATTTCGTTATTCCTATAGCGCATTTCTCATTCCTTTCTTTTTAGATTTTTTTGGTGCTCAATCCATTTTCAGTTGCTTGGAAGTTGGCACTACCCAAAGGGTGAGATACTGGAAAACTTATTGATTGTTTATACAATAATTTCTATTCTTTGGCATTAGCAATAATAAATTAATAATTTTCGAATGTTTTTTGTACAATGTTTATTTATAATTAATATTTTTTATGGTTGTAAATTATTTACCAGAAATAAATTTGGTTGAAATCACTTAGATTTATTGTTATGCTTGTTTACTTTAAAAAAGTTTTGCAATTAAAGAGAATTTAATCATTTCAATAATACGGGACAAATTCAGATTTCTTAAAGTTTTCTTTAAAAAAAAAAAATAAATTTTAATGAAGCAAACATATATCATACAAATATTCCATATAGTTTTATACTTTTATACTCTTATACAAAAATCATCCATCCGCTATCTTCATCATTATATCAAGACGAATCGATGAAACAATATTCGTATCCATCTGTCCCTCTGTGATTTCTCTGGCTGTATGTATGTATACCTACATGTAATATATGTATGTATATCTAGATGCCTACTACAATTTAATCTAGTCCATTCGTTTCCACGCTAGAGAAGTGAAACTTTGAACAAGTACTTTTTGTGAGTGCATGTAAGTAAGATAGACATGGAGAGAATTGATTGATTTCATGAAAATAATAACCGACAATGAAGTTATCACATTTTAAGTTTGTATTACTATTTTTCTGTACTGAAAATAAGATTTATATATTTAGCCTAAGCCCGAATTGAAAGTTCATCTAAAATAGTTGTTCATTTGGTAAAGAGAAGCAACTAAAAAAAGATATATAAAAGGTAACTATTGTAAGGTAATCAGACGTCATTTGACATATCTTTTGCATACAACAATTAATCTCGGTGCAACTACCAGCAAAAAAAAGCTGATGTTGTGAGATACATTAGTTTTTATTTAGTCTAAGTGACAACATTTCCACCCGTGTATTTCTTTCGCCATTGTATATCGAGCCTTATTGTGCTGAAACATTATATACAAAGTGTAATTGAATAATAAAATTAATTGTATATGTTCTCTTAACATTTTTTTTAAATTATAATACGTGTATTATATATATTAGTACAATAATTAGCAATGAAAACGCAATTGCAATCTTAGCCCGCTTTTCAAAACATCAAATTAATTCAAAAAAAGAAACCTGGGTTTGAGATATAAACCCAACTTGATCTATAATATTCTTCAGTAGACACTAAATTTTGGTTGGTGACACCACAATATAATACAAGAACAATACAACATGTACTCAACATCTGTCGAAAGTTGTGAGATCTGAGGTAACCAGAAAAATATATATTTATATCGACATCTATCTCCTTGTTATAAAAAACACCATTAAATTTAACAAAATGTGTTAATGTTTCTAGCCAAATCGTGGTCCTTAGTTTAATATTTGATCCGTAGTATTAAATCAAGCGAAATTTACAATTCTAATATTTTTGTTGTCGATATTGTAGAAAATAAATAGCTGGGATTGACGTTGCTTAATCCTTCTAGTTACTTGAAATTATCTGTAGAGTCAGATACTATTTTTTAAAATTGTGAATCAAAAAAGAATTTAAGCTCTCTACATATTGTAATTATCCTCACAAAAAAAGGATTTTATCTATAGTAACAACACTTAATAATTTTTTAGAAAAATATACCTATACATCATAGATTACATTACATATACCTGATTCATAGATTTAGCTTTGGGTCGGATTTCTTTCATATATGTGGGGTTGGCAATGCTGTGAACAAAGAGACGGCAGTGAGGACGAAACCTTCGACGAAGCAAGTCAAACAAATTTTACTCTTGTGTGTAAATAAATTTATATTTTGTATTTTGTTTAATAAACTGTATTTAATAAATTATATTGAAATTGAATCCACATATATGTTAAGAATTCATCAATAAAAATTTCCAAATTAGATCCATGTTTATACTATATAAAATATTTGCAAACAAATATTTTCCGCTGCATCATTGGTAACCCTGGGTTGTGTAGCATAGTTTACATATAATTAGATACTGGTATCTAGTATGTGTACATATATATATATATATATATATATATGATTCTGTTGCATTAAATTTCCATTAAAGTGGACTTTATTTTCATTCTGCGAAATTTGGGTAGTTAAAGATGACCTGCTGCATAATAGTGGTGTAGTAGACTCAGTTACCTGAAGTGATGTAGAAATATTAATATTGAATACTTGAATTGTATAGCAGAGCATTTAGGTTTTTATTCCTGGACACATAGACATGAAATTCCAGTTAATTTCAATAATTGAAAAAAAAAAAAATTGTTAAATGCATTCATGCATCCGTCATGTAGAACATTCGCTAATCGAATTAGTTAAACCGAAAGAATTCATTTTATAGAGAATAATAGTCTTCAATTATTATTCTTTAAAAAAAATTTTTTATTGTAGAACAAGATATTTTATTTCTTTAGTTCTTTTTCTTCTTAATTGTTTACATGCTTTCTCTTATAGGCCTTTTAAGAACATATTTTTAGTGTAACCTAAAAAAGTTAGTGTATTTTCTGTGATCATTAAGTGTTTTACAACATATTTCTGCTGCATTTTAGGTGTTAGGTTCCATTTCATATTCTCTTTTTCTGCATATTTTAAAAGTCAAATTCTATATATATAACGAAATTCATATTCATTATAAAGAAATATAATTATAGAATTTTTTCATTCGGTAAATTGAATACTTGTAAATTTGAGTTTTCATTATACTGGATGTCTATAACATGTACATCATAACTAGTGAATTCACTAGCTGCCAAATCAATTAAATTATTATGAAATTATTTATATCATAATTATATTATTATCGTTCTAAATAAAAGAGTAATAATCTCTTAAATACACCTCAACTATCTACAAATAGAAATATTTTTTTAGCATTATTTGGAAAATTACTAATAGAAGTGTTCTATTGAATAATTTTATATGTTCATACTAACTTTTTTAACCCATTTATTAAAATTGATTTACTCAGAATATATTTTTCAAATACGAAGTGTGAAAAAAAGTTCAGTCATCTTCCCTGTATTATTCTAAAGAATACAACTCCGTAATTAAAAATTTATTCACAGATCCACTTTTAACAGACATGACTCACTGAGATATGGCTAAGAAGAACTTCGATACTTCCAAACCTTCGACCAAAAGTTTTAAAATTAAAACAAATATATTTCCATTTAAAAATTCATTGTTTTATTTATCATAGTTTTTGTTTTTCACTAAATTCTGTTAATATTAATTTTAAATTTAATGATCTTACAACTAAAACAGTTCAACTTTGTTCAAACACAAGCTTAGTAATGTAGGATATGTTACATAAAATACACAAGTATTTCCATTAATAATTACATTAAATAAAAATTATTATATATAAATTATAAAATTATAAAAATAATAACCATTTATATATAGTATAATTATGCACTGCTTAAAAAACCGTATACTTTAGTATATTTTGATTAAATGTTTAATTATTACAAAAATAGGAATCAAATGGTTAAATACATAAAATCTAGAAGCACTTAAATTAGATTAAATAAAAACAATATAAACTAATTTTTAAAAAAATTAATAAAAATTAAATATTTGAAAAAAACACAGAAGAGAAGAAACCTCTCTATTGCACATTGGCTTTTTGTAGCGAGGAGTGCGTTCATTTAAGAGTAAAAATACTTTCTTTGAATACTTTTGTAGGTAAGACGATGGATACAAATATATCAAATTTACAAATAAATTATACACACATAAATGCATTAAAATTGCATTTCGAATAAAAATATTTACATAATTAAACACATTGCAAGTGCACAACAAGGAAGGCAATGAACAGCCGTTGCAGGTGTTCAGCCGAGACTTAAACCGAAATTGCGTTCGTCGAGATTTCGTTGTACTGAGTTTTGAGATTGTTGTTCATGAGCATGGAACGGTAGACTTCGGAGAGTAAATTCCACATGGGCGGCGCTGGATGTGTTGTGGCATCTGTGGTTGGTGCGGTCGGCATGGGTGAGGTGCGGGTATCAGCGGAGTCTGCTTGGTTTGCAGCAGCTGCTGCAGCAGCGGCAGCGAACATTTGTGATTGGAGTAAACGCAAGCGCTGCTCTTCCGGTGATAAAGGCGATATTGATGCAGGTAACGGGATGGTAGTGTGTGATTTCTTCAGTTGAGAAGAGAGATCGAGGCAGCTTATTGTTGGTACTTCTTCGTTCGTTAGTTCCATTTTAACTGTGACTGGTGAACTACTCGACAATTCCGTTTCACTTTTGGTACGTTTTCGCTTACCCAATAAGCAGTCAACTGAAAAGTTTCCGCTTAGTTTTGATGAATTACTTTGAGTTGGACTCTTGCAATCATTACTATTACTAGACATAGTTATGTTACTTGGACTTAGGCATTCAGCTGCATGACGCTTGTGTAGACTAAAATCAAGTGGCTCGTTTGAGTCATCCGTATGCATTGCTGGTTCTTCTTCAATTGAAACTGAAATCAATTCTTCATCCTCATCGTCTTCATCTATTTCGCGGCAATAATCTTCAATATCACTATGACTACCCTGACTAGTACTCGAACCATTTGTATGCACGTCTAATATGTAACCATCATCTTCATCTGCATCTGAAGAATATGAACCAGTTGAATCATTACGTACACCGAACACGTGTTCCTGTTTCATGAACATATGCGGCATATTTGTGCTTGGCTGTGGGGCAAATTCGCCAAACATTGCTGCTGCTGGATGTGGGTGATAACCGGTTGGTGGCATTAAGCCCGGAAATGCGGGCAAACCAGCGGCAGAAGGCATTAGACCGGCAGGTGACAACGGAAAGACAGGAAACTGTTGTGCGGTGCGGCCATCGTGAGGTGAAATTTTGCGTCGTATGTGTGGTGAGTGCAGTTTTGGGTTGGGATTTGCGCTGTGGCGATTACGTGAACGCCGCGAGCTGAACACCATGTTGCAACCCTCAACAGTGCATTTATGCATTTCACGCAAGTGTACCGCAGAAAAATGTATCTTTAATGCTCCCTTGTCGCAGAAGGTCTTAAAGCAAATAGAGCATTGCACGCGCTTTTTACCAGTGGCGGGATTAATGAATTGACCAGCCATGTTAACGGGTGGAGAACCCCAACGTTTAGGTTTCGTTAGTGCCGCAGCGATGGGAGATGTTGCAGGCGATGTTGTTGCTGATGAGGAAGACAATGCGGCATTTGTGGGATGACCAAGCAAATATGTTGGTGGTATGAAAGCTGACATAAGATGCTCCATTTTAGTGACTGTAGAATTTTTGTTTTGAAAATGTCAGACCGTAACTGTCAGAACTGCAAAGAGAAGAAACATAAAAGTGGTTATTAACATAGTAATTGTAAGATGATGTTATAATAAATAATAATTAAATGTATGCTTCAAATAACTTATGTACTTAATTTAAAAAAATAAAATGATATTTTGTACGACAGCTCACAATTTCCGTCACTTAAGTGTCCTAAGATTTGTAGTTTGTAGCAATTCAACTAATCTTGATTGACTTTCTCAAGTGCCCTAGAGTGTACGGAATGAATGGTAATAGTTGTTCACTTGCCATACGTCTGTTTGTGGTACATATGCGCACAATTAGACTAAATGACATTTAATCTAAAAGCCGCGTTTAATTGAAGAAATATAAATCTGGGCACTTCCTTGTGTCAAACTGCTCAAGAACTAATGAACTCAAGACTAAGACACTGAAAGATTTGCAGTATGTGTACGTGGAATGCATGAAACTAATTATGCTGCCAACGGATTTCTTTCCATTTTATTTATAGAAGAAAGAATTATATACTATCTTCATATGTAGTTGGTATATACTTTGTTGATTACATGGAAAAAACTTGTTTAAGTCTTTTGACCAAAATTAGGTGCAATATTGTTTATAACCTAAAGTGGCAATAATCCGCATTAAGTGCTAAAAATTGTTCCTTTTTGATTTTTTTTTTTGCATGATCAATCAAACATTGAATCGTTGCGAGTGGAGGCAAAAGCTGGATAAGCGAACAATCGGGACGGGACAACTGTCATAAATTCATGTTATGCAAGGTAAAAATATGTGGAAATTGGACATAATTCATTTTTAGTGCTTTGCCAAAGGAAGTTCTGTGTATGTCCAAGTTGTGCATTGTCACATGTGAGAAACGCACAACCACGCGATCAGTTCGCGATCGGTATAAAAGGATCAAGAGTACAATAAAAGCGCTGAATCAAGGACAAAATTGAACAATAAATGTCCACAAGTTTAAAGAACTTCACGTTCAAATCTGAGGTAGATTATCTTTGAGAATTCTTAAAGCAATCTTAGCACACATAATAACTGCTTAGCGATCGACAACAAAAACAAGTCATAAATTCAAGTGGTATTCCAGTTGGATCTCATAACCTTACGGACAGAAGAAATATGAACATGAAACGCCTTTCTTGTCATTTCTGTATGATGTTTATTATGAGTGCAAAATGCAGTGTCCTTTTTGAAGATTTTATTTTTTTACGAATGTATACTCATAAAAACTCGTACGTATTCTTATTGAATTTCTCTACTCAATGGTGTTGTTGATGACGGTGTTGATGTTGACAACAAAAAAGGGGGAAATAAAATGATCAGTTGTACATGCGATATATATCTATGGAGTGTACAAAAAGTATATAATTATGGTTATTTTATTTGATTTCTTTTTTCAACCGAAATTCTTTATAATTTGTTATATTGATTGTGACAATGACAGTCGAAAGACAAAATCTGTAGAGGAAGCAGCACAGCACAACTCGTTTGTAATTATGGTTATTATAGATGATTATGAGACGTTCATTTTCTTCATTTTATACATATACATATGAACATACAAATATACAAGTAAAATAGTTTCATTTAATGCCAATAGTGAATGAGAACGAATCTCTTGCCATTGATCAGAATCTTAAACTTAAATTGAACTTAATTACTCGCTTCTCATTAATTACAAATTACACATATAAAGTAGACAGTTCGTGTACCTTTTTAACTACAACATCAATTAAAAAAATCTAAGTAATTCTTATGTCATTAAATCAATTTTAAAACGAAATCAAAGAAATTTCTTGTTTCTTTTTTTCAGATTTCAAGTGAAGGTGAAAGATTTCTCA
Source organism: Teleopsis dalmanni (assembly GCF_002237135.1). Classification (NCBI taxonomy): domain Eukaryota; kingdom Metazoa; phylum Arthropoda; class Insecta; order Diptera; family Diopsidae; genus Teleopsis; species Teleopsis dalmanni. The sequence goes on along the minus strand of NC_051846.1, from coordinate 137,301,332 downwards.
AACACATGCTGTGCCTGTACAACTTCAAGTTTGTCACCTCAACGATTGAATATCTTTTTTATGATTTAAAAGAATTTTTTAATTTGTATTTTACACGCGCAAACACAAGACATAACAATTTAATGATCGTCGTAAGTCGGTCCCAAAATCGGAGTTGACATTTAAACTACAACCGATGAACGCACCATCAAATACTGTACATGACATCTACAAGACAGTAGTGCTGTATTGTGCCCAATTCACAAAAGAAAATCACCAAAAATACGACATTTTAGTCGTAATTCTTTCCAACGTGTATTTCATCAATCTTAAATGCTGATTTATGATCTGTTCTGAAGATGTCATCGTACGCGCAAAGCGATCATCATTAACATTTAGATTGGTTTTCTGATTTCAGTTTACAACATTTAGGATTTTGCTTCTTTAATTGTTACAAAGGTTAAATGACTCTTTCTGTAACTGGTAACTGGTAACTAGTAACTAGTAACTGGTAACTGGAATAGTCAAGCTGCCCATAAGTCCGCCAAAGTTAACAACATGCGACATCGATCTTACGTCAAATAAATTAAAAGCCATGTAAAAGTCGAAGACACTGAAAAAAGAATCTTTTGTCCCACCGACTTGGGTTGTTAAATCGGTAAGTGGTTTCTTTTTTGGATTTGACATGTTTGCTGTTTGTGTAAGTAAACTCTTGTATTTGTACTATTTTTAACTTTAGATACTGTGTCTGTATGTATCTGTATAGATACTGTATCTATAAATTAATCAGAAATGGGTTATAAAATTTGGCGACAACCACATAGAACACAGAGGCGGTAACATATGTTGGAATTAAATTAAGCTGAGATAAAAAAAAATTGGGACATGAAGCTTAAATAATGGACACAGAATGTTTTAGGAAAACTGCAATTGCCACAAAATCTTGCAATTAATATTATATTAATAAATAGTTATAATTCATACCAGTTCATAAAAGCTAATAATACAAAAATATAAATTTCTAAAGTTGATTCACCAATGACAGTGAATATCACAAAAAGCGCTAGATGTGTTGTTCAACTATATAGATTCCCGCTGCACTTCGTCTACAGTAGTTAGATTTGGACACACACATACAAATTTTCGTTAGCAATTGAAGTTTGGAAATAATACTTATTTGCCTTCGAACATGAAATCTTGACAAAGTCTGGCCAGTGTAGATACCAAATTCATATATTCAATGTTCTGATTAATAATATAAAATCTTAACTATATTTAAATATTAAATCTGACCTTCATGCGAATGTAGAGTGGGTGGTAGCCTAAATCTAACCCACTTAGAGTTCAATAAATCGGCCAATTGTGATAAATCAGTATATAAATGTAATTATGAAATAAAATAGTAATTAGTCTACATCTATTAAGAAAGGTGAAACTTTTATTTGAATCTAACAACAATAAAAGCATGGATTACTACGCCATAACTTCAGCTTGAAAAATGCACTATATCTCATGCTTATTATTTCCATTCAGTAAAATAATTATTTTATCAATTGAGAAATTAATACAGAATATCGGTTACACCATTCGCTGGCGAAATTAATCACCAGTCGAGTTTAAGAATGACAGTACCACGATTCATAAGCTAATATGAATGATAAATTCACTTGGTTGTTGTGCTATATAAATTAAGTTTTTATTACAACTCTACTTACGTTCAAATAATTTATAACCATCACCTTTACATAGCCCATATATTGTACAAAATCAATTTAATTATTGCATACAGCCCTATTTCTTTCTGCAATCCAACCAAGTAACATGATTTTCATTGAACTCGCACATAAAGTGACGTCAATAAACAACATATATCTTAGTGGTAATCTTATGGATCATAAATACCCTACCACTGACTTTCTGATAGCACATCTCGCATCAATTTCGAAGTCTTCAATGTCAAATTAGAAAACACAAATAGAAAATACGAGAGCAGAGCGCTTACAGATTTTACGAGCCCATTAGAAAGATAAATTAACAACAATAACTACAGATGCAAAAAAATAGTAGCAATAATAGAGATCCATAGGAGCAGTCAAAGCAGTCAAAGCTGTGGTCAAATGTGTTTTAAACTGATTTCTACGGCACAACATGAAGTCTTGACCATAAACCAAAGACGACGACGACGACGACATTTTCATAGACAAAAACAAACAAACTTCAAGCGTAGGCCACTGTTGAGCTTAGATAGATTGAGAAAAAATGAGCCAAACTATATCTTTATGCCTTTTTTAATCTTTTTTTTGTCTTGAAATGTCATAAAATGTGAAAACCAGTAGTAAAGTTCGTAATTACTGCAAGATAAAATTAAACGAAATATAATAATGAAACGAAAAAAGAATGAAATAATAAAAGATAGGTGTATTGAACGGTGTAGTGCCCATGGTGAACAAAATTGTTTTTAATGACATGAACTTTAAATAAGTTTTGCTCCGAGATTAATTATTACCGCAGATACAGATACAAACTATCTTCCAGTTCATTGTACTTGTGATTGGACTGCTGACTGCTGAATGCTGACTGTTGAATGCATTCAAAGACATAAGACATAAAAATTATTGGCAACGTGAGGAGCTTGAGAGGAGTTCGAGAGGTGAGGAGCGTGCTTTCTTTCCGTTCTTGACTAGTTAATACGGGCGGCTAACTATGAGTTTAGTACTCGCTTCTAATTGCTTTTATGCAACTGCCAATAATTAAATTCTGCCGTCCAGCCAGTCTGCCATTTTGCCATTTTGCCACTCTTCCATTTATGATTTGCATCGCAATTAGATTTTTATTGCACTGAATTAACAATGATTTCGACTACGACTCCGAATCTGATAAATAATTTCAAGCCACTCACATGTGGTAGGAGTGATTTGAGATTTTTTTTCAATTACATATTTAAAATTCTATAAAAAATGGCAATTTTCTGTGATTGAGGACTTTTGACAGTTTTATATTGATTTTTGATTAATTTATAGAATAAATGTTTTATAAGCTATTAATATATAAGCTATCAATTTTTTTATTTATATTATATTATTATTATTATTATTCATATTTCTACAATGCATAGAAATCAATTTTTTTTATCACGAAACTGTTCAAACTTTTTTATTTTTTTGATATGCTAATGCTATATTATATTTCTCTCTCCGATTACATGTGACTTATTTTTGTCCATGAAGTCAGATACATTGAAGCATCTACCGTCAAATGGGTTTAAAGGGACTACAAAAAGAAAATTAAAGTTAAATTTAGATCATATAAAGTTACTCCTTTTGGTATTTGTATACCAAAAACTATTGAAGAGATCATTAGACAAAGCTTTTAAACCTGTAATAAGTACAAACTCTCAAAATTAGCATGGACAATTAATGGACAAAAAATAGTCATTAAACTTCATAACTTGATTGAAATGTATTCAGACCTGTTATTGAAAATAACGAGAAAGTGGAACATGAAATTTTTGAACCATATTCATTATTTTAATTAGTACAGAAGGTATTATAAACAGAGTACTACAAACGATTTCATTCTCAAGAAGCCTACAACACTAAGTTCGAAAGAACTAATAATAATGGTAATGTGTACAGAAGACAGTATACGGAGGCGGCTACAAAGGAATTGAACGTAAACTTAATATCAATAAAAATTATCGATATTACATAGAAAAGTTATTTTACGAATTATTAGTACTTTTATATATTTATTTTTTGAAATATAATTTATTATATAAATACTATATATAGGATTAACATATTAAAATCTATACATTTTGTTTATATAACCCAAATTCGTGTTGTAAAACAAGAAAATAATACTAAGATACCCTAGTTATTCGTCTAGTATAATCAAATAATGACAAGGATTTAAGTATTAGAGAATTCTATATAAAATATGTATACATAGCAGTGATCATAAATATTTTTATAATATATGATATTATATAGGTCATTAAATTACATTTAATATTATATCACATTGTATGTTATATGAAATAATTTAATCTAAATAATTTAATAAAGAATTTCAAATCATATTTTTAAATGAATTTTTTTAATTCTTAAAAAAAATATGAAGTATTTCTGTATAAATATTGTATATTGTATTTTATTACTCAACATATAAATTATATATAATATTTTCGTATAAGAAAGGAAAATAAAATTATATTATTAATTAATTATTATTATTATATTATATCGGTTTCCATTATATTTATATATATTTTTATTTTATATTATTTTTTTTTATATTATTTACTCTTGTGGTATATTATTTTATAATTATTTATATATATTTTTATTTTTTAAAGGGTTTTTTTTATTTTATATAATTATTTTTTTATATTATTTACTCTTATGGTATATCATATAGAATGTATATGTAAAAAGATAGAAATATAAATATATTATTTTATATATTTTTATTCATATATATAAATCTATATATTTTTATTTTATATATTCGTTTGTATAATTTACTTTCTTATTTACTTTTATTATTATATTGTATAATTATTATATTGTTATATAAAATGAAATAAATATTTTTTAAATAAAATTAAATTATTTTTATTATTCATCTTATTTTGTTTTATATTATATTTTTACTCTGTTTTTATTTTAAATATTTTTTATACAATTCTATTAATTTGTTTCTCGTTTATTATATGTTTTTATTTATCTCATATTAATTTTATATTTTACCAGCTTTTATTTTTTTTTTCTATATATATATATATATATATATGTCTTTCTACTACAAAATTTAAATTTTATTTGACATTTGATTGACTGATTTTGCCCTCATTTATTGTAATTATTACCGATTTTATTTTATTTTTTTACTGTTTAATTAATTTACTTAATTTTGGTTGTTTTTGGTGCAGTAATGTCATACTTTGTATCTTTTACGTTGTGATCCCCTCCTGATCTCATGATCTCCTGGACACAAAATTTTATATATTGTATATGTGTTAACATTGTGTTGACCTCGCGCTTTTATGTGATTTAATAAAAATCCATTTAATGCCAGTTTTTCTCATCATTAAAAATCTTAAACATTTGCTTGTGTTTTTTTCAAATGCAACTCTGTTTAATTATCAGTTTTTTTTTTTGTTTTAATTGTTTTTGTTTTATGATTAGTTTGACTATATTTTTTACTCTACTTCTGACTTATTAGTAACAAGGTCTTTATGCTGTCAAGTTGTTAATTATGCTTTTAAGCATTTAAATGATTTTTGTAAGTATTTTTTTTATATTTTATGTATATTTTTCTCCTTCCTTTTCCACTTTTCTATTATAAGCGCCAGTTTAAGTTTTTTTGTTTTTGCTTTTCATAATTTAAATGTTTTTATTGTGTGAATTTTGGCTGCAAAGTGGCATTATATTTTTGTCTCCTTTGATTTTATTGTGGGTTTTGTACTTTCACTTAACTTATTTTTTTCCCTTTAAAAACTATGTGTACGAAAATATTATTCGGATAATTTGATTTAATTTGTATGAAATATTTTTTGACAACTTAAATTAAAAGCTCTTAAAATAATTTTTAATATAATTTAAGTGTTTATTTTGTGTCATGAATACTGCTTTTCTCACGTTTCAAAGTGTTTTCTAAGCCTTGGCTAAATTAGTTATATGACTTATGTAAAACCATTGCAAAGGGGGGTAGTAGAAGCATGCGTTGCGTTATTAGAAAATAAAACAAAAATGTTTTTACCTTTCATCATTTCAGTATTCAGTATCATTTCAGTTTTTATTTACTAATTTTTTTTCTTAACTATTCTAATAATAATATATAATTAATTACAACCACAATAATATAGAAAAAGTTAAGAAGGTAAGCCACTAAGATTTAAATAAATTTTAATTTTGAATTATGTTACATTATTAAAATAATGTTAGAAAACATATTAATGACTCAAAATAAACATATTTCATGTACAATTTAGAATTAATAACAATCCTGTTTCAGCGAGAATGTGTCGCTTTCCGCAAATAATGTATTTTATTGGGCAATAAAGAATTATTTAGTTGTTATAATAATCAAAGTCATAAATTAATACAACTATATCAGCAATTAGAGTTTATAAGATAAAATTAAATAAATTTTTTTTAAAGACATAAAATTTTGTAAATATATATTCCTGTTCCTAAAAACACATTTACGTTAACATATCAATCTTTAAAAAAGGTTGATATGTTATGATATGGTTTTATGAATATTAATATAGACGTAAAATAAATTATATCTCAGAGATAATTAATCGCATGACACAAATAAATAGAAGTTTAAGTGAAAATATTTTTCTCAGTAAATTTAAATAAATTTTAATTTCTAGTTTTGAAAAGTGTTTCAAACGATTTTTTAATATCGAATGTGTGATATTATATAAACATTTTAATATTTCGCAACTGACGTTATCTGAATAATTGCCGTCGGTTAACAGCGATTTTCAATAAAACAATTCACATTGAATTTTCTCAATTTCTGATTTTTATCAATTTTTTTCTAAAATCACATATTTCATGTACACAAAAAAGAAAATTATTAAAAAATGTTAAGAAATACTTACACTAATTAAAAGATTGTTTAGACAATTTTGTTCATCGAAATCCAATTTTTTCTTAATTTTCAATAAAGTTTATATTTTTGTCGTTTGCATTTCTCATTAAATTTTTTTTTTTTTAAAAATATTGTTATTTCACACAAAAGTTTAGTTTTTCTTTAAATTTTCAATCCAAAATTTTTTCTTAAAAACACTTTTCGTTTTATTTCTGTTTTGTTTTTCTTTCAATTATTTAGTTTTTTTTGTTTTTTTCTTTAACAGTAACAAAATTTTTTTTTAATTTTTCACTTGCTTTGACTTGCACTTCTACTTCACTCCTGCGCGTATGTCCACTTCCTACAGAGTCGTGGGTGACACTGACTGAAGGTAGCAGTCGGTGCTACAACAGCGTTGAGAATTCTTCTACAGTCTTCTTCTACACCGCTCAGCCAACGGCAAGCAACACCACCAACAACAAATGTTCTTTGTGTTTTTTTTCTTTTTGTTTGTATATTATTTGTGCTGCTTTGGCGACACTTCGCTTTTGCTCTTCACAACACACACCACAAAATTTTAAAATCCCTATCAACTTATGGCAATGCTATGTAATGTATGCAACAAAAACAACACGCTTGTATCAAAAATTCGGAGAGTACGGTGAGCTGGCACACACACAAAATATATGTACGCACAAGACGACAAGTTCAACGCAACTGCCCACAAATGTCTCAACATTAGTTCAGTTCAGTTCAGTTCAATTCAGTTCAGTTAAATTTTTTCGTGTTTTCTTTTTGTCTTTGCTTTTCTTTACTGTTTTCTATGTTTTGCCTCTTCGCCTTTGGCAATAGTCCATTTTGAGCATAAAATTATCTTGTTTGTAGTTATATATACAAATGCATTTGAGTTCGCCTGGCTTTGCCTTCCCTGAAGTCATATATACTAACAGTTGGGTTTTAATATGGGCGTGCATGTGTACACGGATGAAATGTTATGTTCTTGTGTGTGTGAAAAACAGTGACACACGACTTAAAATATCTCTTAGTATTTTGTCACATATTATGTTTGATAAGTTGAAATTGTTGTTGCAGTTTATTTTTTTGTGCTCATTCTTTTTTGTAAAAGTGTGTGTGCGAGCGCATTATACAGTACAGAGAGTTATTTTAAGAGTAAATTTGCCTGAGTGGTACTGTTCATACGTAAACCAATATTCAAACTTCAGCGTTTCATATAAATTGAGCAAGTTCTTAAGAGTATTTTCATGCGAAAAGTCGATAACACAGTATGAATGTATATTTTAAATTTTTGGTTTTAATTAATGTAAAATCAGCTGAGCATACTCACATTTTTTTTCATTGAAATTACTATTTTTTGTTTCAGAATAATTTTCAAAAATTTAATGAATCAATTTCTAAAATTTTATTAACGAATTATAAACTGCTTAAAATACAAAATAATTTAATTTTAGTTCATGTAACTCATACATATGTATGTATGTATGTACCTTCAAAAATTAAAATTTTACTACTTATTATAGGAGTGTAATTCTTGACGATATTATACTAATATTTATAATGAAACTAATAAACCAAGTCACTAAGTCACTAACTAATAAAATAAGTCACTAGGTATTCCAATATATTTTAATTGCTAGGCAAATACTCTTCTTAAACTATTCGAAATATGTATTTTTTGGTAGTATTTACGTGTATTATTTTTTATTTCTTCTGCAAATTTAACTATTCTATTTAAGCCCCTAAAACTTAGTAAAATAGTAAGTTGGTTTCAATAATTGTTGAAATTTGCAATATTAACCCAAAAATAATAAATCTACAAGAAGTGGCGTCACACATATTACCACTCTTCTCCAAATGTCCTTCATAGCACAGCAGTCTATATTAATTATGCTAATAATCAACATATTTATATTTTGTTGAAAAATTTACTTATAATTTCTCTTACTCCATACCTGCGATATAAACAATTTTTTCACATTTAACTTTTTTCTTTTACGCTCTTTTCATTTATTCTTACGTGGTACATTGCTTGCCATTGCAATGCTCTTTAGAGTGCTACATAAAATAAATAAGGACATGGAATTTACATTTATGGGACCTCTACACTGCAATAAGAAGACAGAAGTTATGTGTTTACTTGCTTACATCTTTACACTGCTTGCAAAACCGTATATGTTGCTTTCATTCACACAATGTCGCCTAGCTTTGATACTGGACCATATATACATACGGTTGACATGAGACATTGGTGACCGTCGTGTAGTCATCGTTGTTTTATGCTCCCCCTTCTCAATAGGCACACATTCGTTCGTTCGTTCACGTTTGACAATATTTACTCCAAACTTTGCTCTCTTCAGCTACTTTTGCTAATCCATAACATTGCTTGCTCTCTATATAGCTTATTGCTCTTGCAGTGCCGCCGGTGTTTGTCGTCGCCCATTTATGTCTTTGCGTGTGACAGAGTTGAAATGAGTTGATTTTAGCATTCGTATGAATGAAAAGGCAATTTCAATTGTGTTGTGCTTGTAGTTGTAGTTGTCGTACACAGCACAGTGCTCTTGTGTTTATTGTTGTTGTTGTTGTTGATATTAATGTTATGCTTTGTTGTTGCTGCTTGTGGGTTTACATTTTTTATACTTCTTAAATTTGTCATTTGTATGTCTCCTAAGCAGTGTGTCTCTTTTCAGATTATACCTTAATTGTGCGCATTGCCTCTCCCTCTCACATCGTCATATAGTTCATACAGTTTTGTAGGTATGTAAATTTTATACTGTTTTGATTTCAAGTGACATTTTAATATGGGGGCGCAATATTGTTGCTGCTTGCACCAATGATATTGCAGATTTGGTGACAAAGGCATTAGTTGCATAGGTGGGTACCTACTCATTGGTGATATGCTGTATTATGTACTTGGTATATTAGGTAAAATCGCTATATACATATATAATATGTATTAAAAAACGAAATATTTCTATTATAAGACGCGAACCATTTTTCTGTTTTCTAAAGTATTTTTTCCACGCTTACTAAAAACTATTTTTGGAAAAATAAAAAATAGATATTATCTCGATCTACTATATTAAAAATATGCAAATCGTATATAAAATATACTGTTTTATAATATATATATTTTTAATTTATTTTAATGTATTTTATAATATTTAATTATATTTTATAATAAATGACATTTTCCATTTTATTATTATTACAGTAAATATACATATATGCAAATATACAAATATATACCATTGGTATTATACTTTTGATGCTCTTTTTAATATATTTTCAAGTTAAAACATTTTAAACTAAACAGCCAGGGTCATATATCACATTAATTAGTTGAATTTCAAAATTTTATAAATTTAATATTTTATAAAAACCAGGTAAGAAAATTAATATAATAAATATATGCATATACATAAACAGGTTCTCATTATGCTAGGTATATAAAATTGTAATTGTAATATATTTTCCGAACGATATGGTGACCTTGTAGGAATGTTTTTTTGCCTAATTTACTTTATTTATAGTTTAACCACGTATGTTGTTAATTACCTTATGTATATCTATGTATAACCTAGATATAGTGTAAATTTTATACACAGCTGGTTCTATATATTATTTGATCTGTAAGAGTTATTTTTGCGAATAACAGTTTTAATAATAAAAAGAATTCTCATATTAGGGTTCTATAGTTAGAGACGATGGAACTAGGGTGTCCATTATCTAATAACTGTGACTGATCGCACAACTGACAATACATTAAGTCACTATTTTATAAATAGAGGTATGGTTTTTTTTAATTTAAATTAAATTTTTTAATAAAAATTTTTAATCTAAATTTTCTAAATTAAAAAAGATTTTTTCGTAAAAATTTTATTACTTTTAATTTAAAAAACATTTTCAATAGCGTTTAATTTGCAATTTCTTCTTTATCGATATATTTTTTTATTAAAATATTTTTTATTAATTATTTGTATATATTTTAAGTTAATTTCTTAATGATAAGACTTATTAATATTATCCTAAGAAATTTGAACGTTTTAAATTTCAGTAAAGTTCTTCTTAACTTGGCCCATATTTTGACTAAAATTGTGTAAACCAGAAACCAAATAAAAAAAAAACAAAATAGCAAAAGAAAAATGATTTTGCCAAAACTAAATTTGCCGTCGGCAGCCATTGTCTGAGACTTGCGCCAAAAATCATTTCATTCAAGCACTCGTACAACTACTCTAACACCGCTCCTCGTCTACACAAGCATATATATGACGTAGGTATGACTTGTGTATGCGAATGTATGTGCATGTGTATGCGCATAGTGCCACTTAACATGCAGAAGCATTCGATGTTTGTTAACATTTCTCAGCCTACGACCGCCACTTACACTTGCAGGCAACTGCCAAATCTGTAACTGCATTCAATAAGCCGTTCAGCCTACTTACGTTCTTTTCCTCCTCCTTTCGTTGACTCCCGAAAAAGCGCCTTCAATGCGCTTTCACATACAAAAATTTACTTTTATTGGCGCCAAACTCTTCAAGCACACACGACTGTCCGTAGAATTCAACATTGAAATAAATTTCAATACTAAAATGCAAAAACGCAGATACGCAAATACGCAAATACGCAAATACACAGATATTCGTACCTCTAAGACTGCGTTTTAAATTGATAATAACAAAAATACATGAATTTGTTAATATTTTGCTAAAATGCGGTATTTAATGTGATCAAAAAAAAATCTAACCTAATTTTTAACTTTAATTAATTTTAATTAATTTGATTATTTTCACTTATTTATTTCATTTTTTGTCAAGCGTTATTTAATATTCTATAAATATTACATTTATTTTTTAGTTTATGTTTATATATATAGATATATGAACGGACTTATTGGTCAATATTAAATAATACATAAATTTTTGAATTAGTTTTCGAAAATACATATTATTGTCATCGATATTTGTTATAATCTATAGTCATTTTTATGGCCCTAAAGATTGTAACCGAAATATTAATGTCAATAAAATATATTTCATAGAACTAATTTACGAAGTTGTGTATAATTTTACATTGACCAATGAGCTCGTTTAAAAATATATAAATAAAATTTAGTTTTTATAATAAAATTATTTATCTACTTTTATATTGTATTGGCATTTCATAAAATCGAAAATAATAATAAAAAAAAAAATAATATATTAAGTTAAAAAAAGTTGGAATTTTATATAAATTATTTTAGATATATGAAGTTTCTAATGGTTAATAATATAAGTTTGATATAAGCTATAAGTTTAATATAAGAAAGTTTTCTTTATTAATAGAAAATATGTTTACAATTGTATTTATTACTTGAAAAAATTAAAAATAATAATTGATTTTAAAATCATAAATAAATACAATATATTATTGAATAAGAAAAATAACACAAAAAATAATGAATAAACTTTACTTTTTAAAATAATAATAATTATAAATAAATTAATAAACAGAAAATATATTTTCATATATAACAACACTGCGCTCAGATGCCATCTAACTTCAAATTATTGTAAAATATCATTTCTTTAACAGACAGAATGCAAAAATAAAATTTAAAAAAAGTATTAAGTTGAAATCATTAACGAGTTGGTTAGTTGATTGCAGTACCAGATCCACAGGTAACTTTCCGGTAACCTCTATTAGAGATTTTTCACCTATTTATTACCATATCTCCCCAAAGGAAACCTAAATCTATCCCTTTAAATTTAGATAATTTAATAGGTCTTTCGTACTTACCGATGATCAGTCTGACAAACTGACAAAAATCATTTCTTCAAAAACTTATTTCTTCTAGATGCCAGCACCGAGCATTCACAGAGAATATGTTTGTTTTTTTCCTTGCTAGCGAGTAATTTTTCCAATAATAGAGATAATTGTTGGGTCTAAAAAATAAACAGAAAAAGAGAGACGATGATTCATTTTCAAAATTTACTGAGATTCACAGCATTTATTAAAACTCTACGCAAGATAGACATGTTCTCAAAAACCCAATATATCACAAGAACGGCGCAAGCAAATGGATCAAATATTCGATGTGAATTGTGTCCATTTCTAAATTTATAGGTATATGAAGTAGTTTTTGTTAAATGAAACTATTTTTATAATATAAAATACTGCAGAAATTGTAGAATAACTTTTATATAAACTTATAATAAAAGAGTTGGGAAAGGAAGTGAATGTCATTGACATAGTTAAGCGTATAAAAAATCACGGTTTCGCTGGCTCGATCATGTCATACGAATGGAAAAGAGTGCACCTTTTAAAATCTTGTTTGGTTCGCTATCCGCTTATGGAAAACGCGTAACAGAACGTCCGCACATTTAGTGGAAAATTCAGGTAACAAACGATATGAAGGCGTTCGTCACTACCAACTGACGAGTGCAAGTCACAAATTAGGCTTGCTGGAGAAGGTTACTGGAGAAGGTAATGGTCATCTAAGTAACTAAGTAAATCATAAAAAAACTACTTATCTAGGTATCTCTAGATCTTTCTTATCTTTTTAGAAAAGCACGATTTCAATATTTGAGATTTACAATTAACTCTTAGCACTGACATCCATTTTGCTCGAAAAACTGGTAAAAATTTCTTTAAAGTACAAAAATTCATAGAAACTTTTTTTATATAGATTGATGTAAATTTTTCGTCATTATGGATCTTAGTATTTAACTTAGAGAGCAGGAAACCTTTCGCCCAGCTCTATATATATAACTGTGTTGAAGCATATGGCTTATAATATCTTTAGAAGTTAAATCTCAGTAAAATTCAATAAATATACTATTTACATTATTAAATATACAGCCTTGTAGGTGTTTGATATACAATTAATATCTTTTGTACAGTACATTTTGTACTGTAAATATTAAGTGTAAACTTAAAGTCCAGCCCTTTCTGTGATAAATACAACATTATGCATCCAGTCTCATATCACCACTTCCCATCATTAGATATAAATATCATTTTTTGTTTCTAAATTTACATAGTATATAATTTTAATTTTAAATTTGGTAAAATACTCTGACTATGATTAAATATTTATTCCTATCTCTTTCCGTTCTTCGCCTCATTTTAATAAATAATAAAAAAAGATACTTTAAATTGTTAATAAATTTTAAATATAATTCAATTTAATTGTTTAATAAACTCTTCTTCTTCGTTGCTTTTATTAATATTCTTTACGAATTATGTACAAATATTAAAATTAATTCGATTAAACATCTGAGCTCGCTTTAATTGCTTTAATTTCAATCTTTAATTCATTCGATTCGATAACTTAATTATTTTATACTGAAAGATATCAAATTAAGTCATAATTTGTTCATGAATTCCTTTTCAATATGCAAACAAAATGTTTATTGTTGCTCACTAATAAAATAATCACTTCTAATGGGAGCAATATAAATGTATAGATGCTCCCATCATACATAGATAGATGCAAATGTATCTACACTTTTACCAACAAATACAGCAGCCAGAATTATTTTGTTCGTGTCCAGTTATTGTGTGCAAATATAATTGTATCTTAAAGTTCTTAAAGTCGTCGGCAGTACTTGTATTTTTTTTATTTTTATTTTTATTTTTTAATTTTTTTTTTGCTAAAGCTTTGAGTTTAATTAAACCACTTAAAGGCCATAATAAGTTGCACTCGTAGATACAGATACTTATGGTAGCTTGGTTGCTCATTTGTGAGTTGTGTACTTGTGCTTGGGCATTGGTGGGCAGCATCTTCAGCTTCAGCACCAGCAGCACCAGCACCACCAACACTACCAACAGTACCAGCAGAACCGGCAATCAGTCTATGTTTCTCAGTCGCTTCGTAGATACTTACGATAGTGTGAAATTGTTGTTGCGTAAACCGTGAGTGAGTTCAGTTGTTAATTTTGATGTATCTCAGTTCTAAGTTGCATAATTCATTTGTCTTCTCTACACCTTTACTACTTAGCGAATAGCTGTGTGAAATATTTTTTAAATAATAATATTAAAATATTTGCATTATTAAGGAAACAAGCCTGCTCTTCTAGTTAAATCTATTTTCTACTCTTTAAAATTTAGTATAAATAATTTTATATATTTATGTACATATATATGTGTGTATATAGCATTTCATACAATTTCTTTTGTTACAATTTTATCATTAATCAAATATTATCTTTATCTTTGATTTCTGTCTTGACTTCGGGTTTAAAATGGTCGCTGTCGCTTTTCTCTCTGTGAGCCGCTGTCTTTTTTCCAATAATTTTTTAATAATTTTTTTTCCTTAGCATAATTAATCATTTCCATTTTTTTGTCTATTTCTGTGATCTATAGTCAAATGCTAAAAATAAAAGGCCTGCGGATTGGTGCTCCATTATTGTGTTTCTGATTTCTTGATTTGGTGTCAATAAATTGCTTCGCTTTTGATTTTGTTTCAATTGATTTCAACTCGAATGATATTAAAACTTCATTAATAATAAAACGGAATATCAACGCACTAAATAAGAAATGAATGGTTTCCCATTGTTTCACATCGCTCGACATTATAACAATCGTAATGTGTCCAGCGCTGGCTTAACTCCTGCGGACCCCTTGGGGCGTAATAGGCTGCATTCGTATCATTGCTTGATGGTTTTTAACCTATCGAACGTTTTTACATGTATAATTATTTCGTTAATGCGTATGCGAATCTACGAGTTTGTAACAAACCGAAAAAAGCTGATTTTTGGATATGTGAAACTGTGTTTTACTTCTTAAAAGTGTAACTTATTTCACTATTAATGCCATTAGCAGTGATCGCCTTCTATTTGTCTGTGACCAATTACTGTGGAAAGATTTTAAAATTAGAAATTCACCATGGACCAATATGAAGCAATTCAATAGTAATTACAATCACTCGCTGTTACCTAATACTAAAATTATAAAGTGAAAGATATGCACTAAAATCTCAATTATGATGCGTCTTTAGTTTCCATGAAGTTATTTACAATGCTTTGTAATCACCCAATCATGTTCCGAATCAATTATCTCACAACAGCAGAGACCATTGGTGCTTTAATCATGTCCAGAAATGTGTTATCAGCAAAAATGCTTAATGCTTGATGGAAAATGCTTAATATTACCAGGGGCTTCAATTAAATAAAATTTAATAAGATAGCTTAAACATTACAGTTTAATAAGACATAAAAATTAATTTTTAAAAGTCTATTTTGTGTATTGTTTAGTAATTAATATTTCAATAGAATCTATACTATTCTCCAACTTATCATCAAAGACTACAAAAACAGATATTTATATATTATTTATAAATAAAATATTTATTATTAACAAATAATATTATATTATTATTAAAATTTCTTATTATTAAATATTAATTTATGTACATCATTTTTAAATGAAAGCATTAACACTTCATTTACACATTATTTATATAACATTTGAGTTCAAAATCGTCGTTGCTCAAGAGACAGATATACCCATTAATATATTAGTTTCTCGACGTATTAAGGCTGTAAAATTGGCAACTTTAAAGGACATTTTTGAAGAATATATAAACATCTGCTTACATTTTACAAGAAATAAATAATGAACATAAAAATACTCATCAAAAAAGTACTGAAAGAGTACTTAAGAAGTAATATAGAAATGCAACAAAGTTTAGGAACGTGTTTTCGAAAAATACCACATTGACATCTTTTACACGTAACAAAAATAGAAAATCGGTTAGTAATACCTGGGAATAAATATGAATATTAATAAGAAGCCCTTCGATGATATCTCTCATACTTAACAACTATAATAGTATTTATTAATAACGATAACATCTCTCATACCTTATGACTCTCTCATATCTTATATTTATGGTAATAAATAACGATAACATCTCTCATACATAATGATTATAAAAATGTACCAGTAAATTCCTGTAAATAATGGAGGAAACAAAAAAATATATTGTATAATTCCTTCAAAGCTTTGTTATCTACAACAGAAAGCAATGGATTAAATAAAAATTTTACTTAAACCAATGTATGCGTATATGTATATGATAACGATATATTGATTTAAGCTATTGATTTATAGCCTTCAGAAAACTTATTTTTTGTTCTTTTAGTAGAAAAACAAAAATATATTTCTAAATTTAGTGAAATTTGTTCCAAGAATTTCAATATTATTTAATCAGTAACTTAAATTACAACAATCAATTTAATTTTCGGGGTGTTAAACTTTTACCCCTACGAAGAATCTAACACTCTTAGCAACCACATCTTTAAAAAATGGAGAAGCATCTGGAATTGATAACATATAAGCCAAAAACAGGTCTTAAAACAGATTCAGAGATTGATGTCGTCCTATTATTTCCCAAAAAAGGGGACGCACTGACTGAAACAATAACAGAGGCATAGTCTTAGCTATGATTGTGAATATTGGCGGCTACGGAGAAATACTAAGACGGCTGATATAAATATAAAAATTTAAATAACTAAAGTCCTAAAAATTGGATATAATGTCCTGCCGTTATCGGGGCCAACGAATTTAATTTCAGATGGTATCTATATAGCAAATGTAAAATCTACAGTCTACCTCAAAAGCATTGTTACGAGACAAAGTGGTGCGGAAGAAAATATAGTAGCACGCATAACTTCAGAATGTCTGGCAATCCAATCAAATGAGTTAAAGAATACAGCACAAAACGTAATACGAGGAAGAAGTCAGAGAATATACTGAATCACCTATAAGTTTTCACTAACACGCCACTTTGAGAACTTGCAACATATATAACCAGAAAGCGTAATTAAACCTGGATTCGCCAAAGATAAGCATTGTCGTAAAGTCCGCTGGACAGCCGCCGAACAGTAATAACTTGACGCGAACTCTTAATACCAAAATTGATTACCCCGAACAGAAATCGACGTTAATCGACAGTAGATGTTATATATTCAAGCTGGAATTAAGGAGGAAGTAAATAAGTAATACGGATAACACATAATTAAGTGATCAGTATCACTTAGATTAGTTTGTAATATAATTTATTATGTAATAACAATTTAATTCAATAATTACTGTTATTTTATTTAAAATGAGCCAATAGATCTAAGTGGACTCCTTTGGGTCGCCGATATAACATAAACTAACCTATTCAATTATATAATAAGCAATTTGAGATTAATATTCAGCTATTTTAAAACGTTGACGCATTACATTAACAATTATATACATCATAAAATTTGAAGGCTAGTCCGATTATTTACTGTTGATTTTATTCATCTTCAGTTTAATTTATCGAAAAATAAATATTTTAGTAATATTAATATAATTTATGAAATTCTTGTTCTACTTACTTACAGTTAGTTATATACTTACAGTCCATATAATGTGTTATATAAAGTAAAGTATTAAGATGAAGCATATACTACAAATATTGTAAGATCTTTCAACATTCTAGAGAATTATTTTCTCTAGTACTTCTTCTAAAAGTCTTAAATTATGTTTCTTTAAATCTCTTTCATTGCTTTTGCAACTTGAATTCATGTATAGTATTCCATATTAGTTTAGTATTATTATATTATTAGTATATTTATATTATCTTTGCATCATATATATTATATTATAAATATTATATATATATATATATATATATATATATATATATATATATATATATATATATATATACAAGGTGAGATGAAAAAACTGCAACCAACTTCAGACTGCTGTCATTTCTAAACCGCTCGTCCCACAGCTGTCAGATTTATTCTAGTGACAGCTCATTATATTGTTTACAAGCGCACAAAAGCATTTTGGTGGGAATTTTTCAAAAAAAAAGTTATTTGTGATGGAATTCAAGCGTGATAGTGTGATTGCTTTGCATTTGGCTGGAAAACCACAAGTGGCTATCGTTAGAGCCCTCCAGCATTTAGAAGTGAATAAATGTTTTGTGTCTCGTACCATCGCTCGTTACCATGATACTGGTAGCGTAGCCCGACGTCAAGGAAGTGGACGAAAAAAAACAGCAACATCGGCAGAAATGGTTCGAAAAGTGAAAAAGCGAATTGAACGAAATCCGCGTCGCAGTGGACGAAAAATGGCTCGTGAGCTGAACATATCGCAATATGCCATTCGGCAAATATTGAAAAATGAGCTTGGACTAAAGCCATTCAAGTTCCAAAAAGTGCAAGATCTTACTGATGCGCAAAAAAAAGTTAGACTCGAAAAAGCTAAAGAGTTGTTTCGCTTGGCCGAAAGTGGTGAACTGCCGAATTTGGTTTTCTCCGATGAGAAACCATTCGTTATCCAGCAGTTTGTAAACAAACAAAATGATCGTGTTTACTTGCCAGAGAGGTCAGCTGAAAATTTGCAACTTCGGTTGGCCATCACAACTCAAAAGCCGGCCATGGTGATGGTGTGGGCCGCCATAACAGCCGATGGTCGCTCGCCGCTCGTATTCATCGACCGTGGTGTCAAATTAAATGCGCAAATCTATCGCGAAAATATTTTGGAGGGAGTTCTGAAGCCCTGGGCACGCAAACATTTCGGCCGCAGACCTTGGACATTCCAACAGGACTCAGCACCATCGCACTCAGCACGCGCCATCCAAGAATGGTTAAGAAATGAGGTTCCTCGCTTCATTTCCACCGCACAATGGCCACCAAAATCTCCGGATGCCAATCCGTTGGACTATTGTGCCTGGGGTATTTTGGAAAGCAAGGTTGGAACTAAAAAATACCAAAGTGTCGATCATCTCAAGCAAGCGCTTCGCCGAGAATGGGACAAAATACCGCAGAGCCACTTTCGGGCCAAAGGTGGCCAATTCGAACAAATCTAAACCGATTCTCAAATTTGATGTTATTTCCGACATTTTTTGCTTTCATTCAATAAAATTTAAAAAAAATGAAAAAATTTATGGCGTTTTACTTTGTTGCAGTTTTTTCATCTCACCTTGTATATATATATATATATATATATATATATATATATATATATATATATATATATATATATATATAAATATTATATATATTAAAGATCTATTTATGCTTAAGTCTGACATATCTGGTTTTAATAATCAATCTCTTAAATAACTGAATTAAATAACAAA
This sequence comes from Teleopsis dalmanni, assembly GCF_002237135.1. Classification (NCBI taxonomy): domain Eukaryota; kingdom Metazoa; phylum Arthropoda; class Insecta; order Diptera; family Diopsidae; genus Teleopsis; species Teleopsis dalmanni. The sequence continues at coordinate 137,281,639 of NC_051846.1, read as the reverse complement.
AACTGCTTAATTAAATAATATTCCTTTTCGTAGTTAAGACCTGACATTTCAGTTAAATATAATATATCTCTTTAAGATCAAATTTATTAAATAAAATTTCAAAATAAAATTTATTAAATTTCTTTGAATTTTTTTTTTTCAGAAACATTTTTTCATAGTTTATCTAAATATATAGTTATATGTTACATATAGTATACGATATATATAATACACATACAAGCATTCATATATTATGTATATATATGTGCATTAAAGTTCTTGGGAAGAAAAACCTAATAATAGACCTTATATAAATACATTTCCTGAATGTTCAATTACAAGCCAAGATAATAAAACGAAAGGGTTTAGCTCATTAAGGAAAATATTAAAAGAAGCAGAAGTGAATAGCGGAAACCTTGCTCTAGAAAGTTTTAATGTGTCGTCTAAAAACAGTAATAGCCTCATAAAATTCTGAATGGCACTCCATGAAACTGGATCAAAATTTCAAACAATGGCCCGAGTTCTTTCTATTTAACCCTTTCACTTTATGAGTACGCGAAGGACGATCTGAAAGGACATAATTATTGGCCGTCGTAAAAATTCAAGCAAACATAATGAAACGAATTATTAAGTGAAAATTAACAGGTAGCAGTTCAGCTTAAAATATACAAACAAAAAAAATTTAAATGTGAAAAATTTCCCAAAAGTAAATTGCAATTATACTAACGGAAAGGTTTGTTTACGAGGAGTGAAAGGATTGGGCAATAGCAATGAAAACCAAACAAAAATGCGGAAATGTCTACACCCAAATGATGCGATGATGTGACACTTTTAACCCTTTCGGTCTACGGATCGCTTGCTAAAAGGCATATCATAAAAACTCCTTTCTACTATAACAAGAAATGAGGAATTGTCCTGCAAATATCTACATACCCACGAAGTAGACAACTCGTCTACATGCAATTCCCAATTTCAGGTACTGCATATGCGAAACCAACTGGTAAAACCGTTTTTAATGCTGATAGCTCATAGCCAGGATAAGTTCTACAGACCACACAAAACGTTGTTCTAATGATTGCTCTGATCGCTGTTGTACATCTCGAAGACAACAGAACAAAATACTCATAATTCTGAAACAATACTAAAACCATAAACACGAACAAAATTTATTTCAGACAAAAAGGATCCGCTTTTTCTTGGCACATAAAATAGCAATTTCAAACCAAACGAATGAAGGACGTCAGTTTAAATGCCATAATAATATATTCATTTTAATCCTAATTATGTGGTAGATTTCATGCAGTGGGTGTCCCATTCCTCATTGTGACTCTACAATCTCTACAACTGTGGGGCACTTCCAGATTGTCTCGCCTACTTATGGAATAGATTTTTCCATATTTTTCAGTATTTCTGGAAAATTTGTTATATAAATTGTGTAATAATGTTTTTCCTAGAAAAAAAGCGCCATGCTGTCTTTTTGTTCCTTCTAATAATATTGACTTCTTTCAAGTCTTTTGTTCGAGTGCATTAAATGTCATTTGGTCTTAACCACATTAAAAAGGACAATGACATTTTTAGTTTCATATCTGATTGTGTCTTCTCATATTTTATTGTTCTTTAATTAGTCCTATAGATGTCCTTTTCATGTATAGCGCACAAGTGTAACCAACTTATTATTTCCTATTCAAAAAGAGATTGCGTTCTTTTGTCAACTGATTTGCTCGGCTGTCAACGCCTCTTGTGGTTAAAATAAAATACAACTTGGCTGCTAGATAGATAATTTATGATTAATGTACATTTAATAATTGTATAAAAATAAAGAAAAAGTGAAATGGAAAATTTTAAATAATTTTAAGAAAGGATCCGGGAGTATGTCAACATTTTAATATAAGAGTTTTCAGTGAAAATTTTATAACATAACATATGCTTCACGTTCAGTTCGAGTATTCATCCATTTTCAGTACTACCAATAAAATTCATTATTTTTCATAATTTATTTAAAAATATCATAAAATATTCTGCTCTACTATACACAATCTGTTTCCCGCAATTTGTCGCATTTTATTGAATATACATTACATCTACTTTAGTTTTGATCTGGTATCCAAATCTAATCTATTCAGTTTGATGCTGTTTATCATATTTATCAGCTTAGGTTTTGTAATGCTGAGTCCTTGTCTATTGGAATTAATTATTTGGTTTTGTAGACTAACACTTTGTTATTCTTTAATAATTTTTGGTCTCATATTTTGAAGATATTGTGTAAACCACTGTTCTTTAAATTCTGTGGTTGAAGAGTATTACTATTATTTAGATATTTAGATTTTTATCTATGAAGAACTTTGGAAATCTGTTGGCTCCAGAGAATATCCAACATCGATCTAAGTGCTCGGACACCCCAAATTAATGCAACAGAAAAAATTTAGAAGCTCTAATGGGGTTGAGTAAGACACACTCGCAAAAGTTCAAATAGCAATACTACTTCATAGGGACTGATGTGGAAGGCGCAAGGTCTAGGCTATGCGGTGCGCGAATCATGACTTCGAAGAGAACAGTTGAGCGCGAACTGAACGATACAAATTATTTATAGAACAAGAACACCTATTCCCATAACATACATGTATATGTAAATACATACATTATTATTGAGAAGCAAAGTTTTAAATTTATCGAATAGAATAGAATATTAACAAATATATTTATTAAGGTTTAAAAAAATTAACTTCAAAACTTGGCACATTAATAACAAATGGTGGTGATGTATTTAAGTATAATTAATTGTCTCAAAATTAGGAAAGTTTATCTCCTAAATCTGTATATATCAGATTTATAAATAGCGATTGAAATAATAATCCGTTATTGCCTTCTAAATAAGCATAAAGTATGGTTAGAACTTTCGACAACCCCAGACGCATCCTTAGATATCCTTTGAGAATATCCAGCTATTATACATTGTAAGAGAAGAATTTTCCATAATGAATTTGTCCACAAATCAAAGTGGTCAAAAATCGAACTTGAAAAGATTGAGACCTTTCTGAATACACCTAACGTGAAAGAAATATATCGGTTATTAAAAATAGCACAGGATGGACGCAGTGTCACGAACAGATTATGTTCGAGTCTACCAAATACTTTACTATTCTATAATATATATTTGGAGTCTAATAATGAAAAAATACTAACATATCGTTGAAAATTGCTTTGTTGTTTCTTGAAGTATTCTTTTTTATGATTAAAATACTTTTGCATGCGTTCACGTCATTTGTCAAAGCATTTTTCCAATCTTCAGACACCTCCATAACATCACTATAAATAACACAAATAACGCTTTTTCACAAAAAGTCTAAGATAAGTTATGTTTAATAATATTAAACTTTCTTCTGTGTGGAAACGTCAAATAACAGCTCACAACAATTAGTGTTGCCAAAGCTCAAAAAAGTGACCCTCGTAAGTACTGTTCTCATGTTATTGCTCAAATATCAACTATTTCTTACAAAAATCCAGCTCCATCTATTGTTTAATTTCTATTTTATTTAAAACAACAGCCTCGTTTTTCATGGTAATATAAGAATAATGTTTCGAAGGAACATATATCCGTACCACGGTAATATAAGAATAAGTTTTCAAAAGAACATATATTCGTACTTTGTCTTTACGTTGTAAAAAACGTAGTTATAGGTACAGCATTTATGCAATATGCTGATCCATAGGCGGTCTACGTGTAGTCTGTCACAGACTCTCCCGTAAACCTAAAATTTTCTAAGAGAGTATTTTTTATAGCAATTATATTCTGATTAAAAGGAAAGAGGAGTATAACTTATAAAGAACGAGTATCCTTTTAAATGCAACCAAAACATTAAGATATCTAATTTTTCTTATATGTAATAATGTCAACTCTGCTTTATTTGTTTATATAGCACATATAGAACTGAGCACATATTTCTATGCGAAACGACATTCATATGACGAGACATCATAATGACGATAGACCGCAAAATGGGCTGTTAAAATACGCCATTATTATAAAATTAAATCACTGCCGCAGGGGTTGTTCGTTCCTAAGAGCTGTTACCTGAATAGTTGCGACAAAACTACCCCAATAACCCTTTTCGTTGATGATGTATAAACCTTTTTATAGTTTGACACATACAGACAAACATACTCGACTAAATAATCTTTGGGAAAATATAAAAAACTACAGTAGTCGGTGGTTGTTCATGTGTAATGCGATATCGTAAATTTTGCGTCAAAGTTTCTGGTTCGAGACTTATTAGTCCACATGCTAATTGTGGTTGACAACAACGGGGGTTGTCGTAAATTATGGTCAGAAATTGTTAGAAAATAAAATAATTCCCAAGGTTTTTTCTTATAAATTTATATGCATTCAAAGACTTTGTGCTAAGTTCCAGTAATTAAAAATAAAAAACGAAACCTAATAAATTTCAATTAAAAATTTATACTAAAAGTATTCTTGACTTTCCATCGAATCAAAAAATAAATTAATTCTTCCGAAATGAGCACGAAATTGCTAAGCAACTTTGACGTCAGAGTTCGAAAAAATGCTCGTATTTTGCAAATTCTAGGCTGCGGTTCGGATGCGACAATGGCTGCGGCTCATCAAAATTATTCAACTTCTTAGACTTCATTCGATCCGCTAGACGGGAAGACTTTCCATTGTTTAACAATTAAATTGCTGAAAAATGGCAAAAGTTGTTCGTCATTAGTGGAGCAGAAAAGGGCCAGGGAGCAAATTTTAAACCTCATTATATAGAAAATTTTAAAGGGAAAAAAAATTTAAAATTAAATAAATATCCGTGTTTAGGTGAATTCCCAGTAAGGTTTCACTTGTTTAAACCTTAGCTAAAATTAAACGACGCCCCTTGGTAATGGGTCGCAGAGAAACACAAACACAAAGTTCACCAATAACTCCAAAAAACGATAACTTATAAAAAAAAAAAACAATAACAATAAAATAAAACAAAATTATTAACCGTCCTGAGCTCGAAACTAACAGAAAAGAGTTTAATTTTTGTGTACTTTCCAAACATTTGTTGTTAGTCGTCGTCATATTTTTGGCAACAAAGGGTTTGGCTCAGCGTCTATGCAAAACTGTTTAAATGCCCTGGCCTCATACTAATTAATTCCCAACTGGGAATCCGGAAACGGGTTACTTCATCAGTGGCTGCTCGTTTACCCACCAAATGTGAGATTGTTATTTCTTGTCTTTCAAATTATGGACGAGCTCTTCACTGCTGCAGCCTCACTTTCATATTCGTTGTAATATCATTCCATTCACGTTGTGACGACAATTTTCGTGTGCCCGGCTGCGCTGTTCTCGCAATCCTTTAGCACATCTTCAGGATATTGTGCTTTCCGATTTGCGGCAAATTTGCGCCCTTTTTTGCCAATCTAATAACTTTATTAAATGTATCCGTGTAATCATCTAGGAGTGTGTATCTCACGTCGACAGCGTATGCCAGTGGCGTAACTACATTTTTTAGGCCTGTAAGCAAATTCTAACTAAGGGGCCCCTATCAACATACTAAGGGGCCCTTCTTTTTATACTCTTTACACGAAAAATGTGAAAAGGGTATATAAGGTTTGTCAAGATTTTCGTAACGCATTAAAGGAAACGTCGGAAATATCATTAAGTATATATCAGTACAGTATATATATACTTTTTCAGTTCAAACTACTCTCTCAGCTTTTGAACTCTTCGAATGAAACTTTACACACATACTTTTAGCCGACCCTGTTCACCATTTGATTTGATTGAAATTTGACGTCTATTTCTTGTAGCTGTGATATAAACTTAACAATCGGATATGAGGTTTCTCCGTTTTTAATAAAGGTATTTAAATAGAATTTGGTGTATACAGTACTGATATTTGCAAAAGACAAAATTATTTTCAAATGGGTTTAAATCTAGATATAGCTTCCATATAAACTCTCGATTACGACACATACTTTTCTTAGAAAAACTTTTTTATTTTATAAATAGGTTTAATATTTTATTTGAAGTACATACATATTATGTACTTTAAATTTAAAATTTACGTGTCTTTTATAAAATGCAATATGAAGTTATTCCAACAAAAAACGTTTACAAACATTTATAGTGGGCCCCCTAAATTCGGGGGCCCGAAAGCGTTGCTTCCAGTTGCTTCCCTGTAGTTACGCCACTGGCGTATGCTGCATGGTTCAGCTGCCTGCCTTTGTTGGCTACATTTCATTAATTTCCGTCTGTTCCTCTGCTGCAGTAAAAATTTCTATTGCAAATATTTTCATATTATATGTTTTGTAGACACAGAAGACAGCAGGCAGAAGGCAGAAGGCAGAAGACTGTGCTTACCCACAAATGAGTTTCTGTTTGTTTTGAAAGTGAAAGGGTTGCAAGACTCTGGCGGGTACGTTGGCGTTGCCTCCGAAATTATGATGAAAATCAATAAAAACATGCTTTACTCATAATGAATGAATGCAGCACGTTGAATGTTGCTTCTGGAAAGACCCAAACACTGTAAACTTCGCTGCCAATTTTCGATTTTCATTTATGTTTGAGCAAAATTTAATTTATTCAGTTTTGCAGTATTTAGGCACATTAAATTAAAGCTCGTAGCCATCAAATTTGGCTCGTATTTGCTTTTATAATAAAAACTTGGAAGACGTAAAGTTGCTATCGGCACTTGAGACAAGATGCTAATTGGCAAACATGCGGCTTGATTACTGTTTACCGAACAAGTCAAGAAAAACAAAAGTTTCATAAAAATCAAATTTCCGTACATACATTAAGACTGAAAAGTTTTCGGAATTCTCATTTAAAATTCGCGCGCTGTATATTTTTCGATATTTTAAGTTTATGTAGTTTGGCAGCACTGTCCTTAATTACTATGCCAAAAATGAGCTCGATCTGTCAGACAGTTCGTTTACGGCAGCTGTTGAAACCAGTTCACCTCAGTAGTGCGTTGCGAAATGTCTTCGACGGTCGTACGACCGTCCTGGAAGGCTTTGTACCACTCATAAACTTGAGTTTTCGATAAAACTGATTCCCCATAAGCCTTTTGTAGCATTCGCAACGATTCTGCACACGAAATTTCGTTCGAAACACAAAATTTGATGCAAACTCTTTGTTCAATATTTTTTTCCATTGTTTTTTTCGCAACGCCCTACTGAGGTGAACTGGTTTCAACAGCTGCCGTAAACGAACTGTCTGACAGATCGCGCTCATTTTTGGCATAGTAATTAAGGACAGTGCTGCCAAACTACATAAACTTAAAATATCGGAAAATATACAGCGCGCGAATTTTAAATGAGAATTTCCGAAAGCTTTTCGGTCTTAATGTACCTACTTCGTAATATTACTCCTACATTTCGATTTAATGTCAATTAATTCATTTCACTCTTAAACACTAAGAATATCTATTATTTCAAAAAAGAAAAGTTTTTCAAAATTGGCGTCTTCAATTTAGAACTTTATAATTCTACCAAGATATCTTGAGTTTTTATAAGCTTTACGCTAAACTGAATAAATTTATTAAAAACTTTGGTCTGCACTTTGGTCTGCATACGGACTGTTTCCTTACAAAGTGGTGATTTTTTAGTCCAAGAAAAGAATGGACTCGGGGGGCACATTTTTCACAGAGGTACACAGCATCAATGAGTATTTTATCCCAAAAAAATCTTTCAGCAAAAAGTACGCAATACCTTAAAAACAGCTTATTCGATTCCGGATGAGAAAAATAAGAACTGACTCAGTCATATCTATCTATCAATTTACCAGCAAAGTAGTTCCTTAGGTTTTGATTTAGTTAAATAAAGATTTTTAACATTTGTGAATCCGAATAGATTAAATTACATGGATTCATATAACGTCTAACGCATTTTTGACAAGATTTAAAGAGAATCTTTATTTGGTTTCGTTCCTGGAGAATGTAGATTTCTGTATTCACATATAAACTACAGTTATGGACCAAAGTGAAAACTAGCTTAGATTGCATTAACCAGTGTGTATTTGAGTCTGATTACATATTGAATTAACATACGACTATATATAAACTGGTGTGAGTGTATACAGGATTAGGTGAATGAAGTGTTACCAACTATACAGGTACATCTGTCATACTGATATTGCCAAATTCGTGAAATTCATACTAACGACACCTGTTTATAGAAAAAAAGGTTTTCCGAAATGGAACTCAAACGTAATAGCGTGATTGCATTATATTTGGCTGAAGAATCACAACCAGCTTTTATTCGTGAGCTCAAACTCCTTAAAGTAAATAAAATGTTTGTGTATCATACCATAAATCGTTATAATAGTACAAGCAGTTTCGCCAAGTGTTTGGGAGGACGTAAAAAAACAGAAACATCACTTATCACCTGAAATGGTACGGAGAGTGACGGCTCGACTTAAACGAAATTCACAGAATTGAAAATATCACAGCGAAGCATCCGACACATATTCCAGTCTTACAAGTTCCAGAAGGCACAAGATCTTTTACCAAAGCAACTAAAAGTTAGACTTAGAAGAGTAAAGGAGTTGCTATGTTTACACGAACATGGCGGATTTTCACACATTGTGTTCTCTGATGAGAAAAATTTCCCCATTGAGCAGTTCATAAACTCTTAAAATGATCGTGTTTAGGTACTTAACTGATTGCACGGCACAAAATTTAGGAAAATGTGTTGGAAGTTGCTTTAAAGCCGTGGGTACGTGAATATTTCGGTCGTAGACTATAAACGTTCCAACAAGACTTGGCACCGTCTCATAAAGCTCGTGTGAACCATGAATGGTACTACACTTCATTTCCACAAAATGGCTTCCAAATTTGTCAGATACAAATCCAGTATGAATGCGCTGAAATCCAGTGGATTTCTTCAGTATGAATGCGCTGAAGAAGGTCATTGTTCAGAAATGAGCCAATATATCGAAAGATCACATTCGTGAAGCATGCAACTCATTTTTTAATCATTTGAAGGTCATAGTTAAGGCAAAAGGTGCTTACATCGGGCTAGAGTGAATGGATTCTGAAATTTTGATTACGTTCGCAAAGTTTTGTGATTTCACTGGATATAGGTAACAAATTTTTAAAGTAAATATTTTTATATGAATTCTACATTACTGTTTGAAAAGTCTTCTTTAAATAAAATTTTGAAGCTCTTGTATTATAACATATATTGCTATATAAGTATTATGAAAATATATATTGTAATTATTTTCAAAAGCTTATTTAAGTCAATTATTACCGTCTTAAACTTAAACGACCTTAGTAAAAATTTTAAATGCGGTTCAATTTTAATCAGAAAAATTTCTGAATTCAGGAAATAAACAATGATAAATTCGCCACAATTTTATCGGTTAGTTTGCATCTGGCATCTCTAGGGTCATAACAGGATATATTTGAAATTCGACTTGGAAGCCATCCAATCACAACTATCATTTATTCTTCCTGCTGGAATCCCATAATATGTGATTATAAGTGGGTACCGTATACCTTCTGCTTAAAAAGTATCCGGATTTTGTTGTTTGTTAAGTATTCCTTAAGTAATAGACCTTTTTCAAAATATTTTTTTTTTGTTATGTTGGTACACCCTTTCTTGAAATATGGTACAAATTTGAGCACCATCTGGCAATTAGTTTGTTTACAGCAGCTGTTAATGTGAGACTACCTCAAGTGAATTTAGAGATTTTTACTATGGAAAATTCTTGTTGTACGTGATTTTTTGACGAAACACGGCACCACTGTCATTGCTAAGCCACCATATTCGCCAGATGTGGCGCCATGCAACTTTTTCCTGTTCCCGAAACTCAAATTGCCCCTTTGTGGTAAGCGTTTTGGTCCATTGAATCGGTAAAAGAGGATTCGCTGAAGGAACTAAAAGCTATACCTTCACGGGTCTACGAAAAGTGTATGGAAAGTGTATGTATTGGGTTAAGCGTTGGCATATGTGTATCGCTTCAGAAAGAGCATATTTTGAAGGAGATAAAATAAATTTGGAATAAAATTTAAATTTGTGTGTTCTATTTACAAAATCCGAGTACTTTTTGAGCAGAAGGTATTCTAAATTTTCCAGAAGTAATTGTTTATTAAATACTAGTCTTGTTTTCAAAGTTCTTTATTTATTTTACCCAAAAATTACATTATTTTAGTTCTAAATCTAATAAATCCAGTTTAAAGGATCTGGAAAAAAGTACATATACCTATGTTTTAATACCTATCCAAAGTAAAATTTATTATTTATATTAGAACAATTTTTCTTGAAAAATAGTAATAGTAAACATTTCCTAAAGTAACTCTACGTATCAGTTTCTTTATACATATTGTATATTAATTTATTTTAAATATATTATTCTAAATCGTTATTAGGCTCTGCATTCTCTACAATTATATAATTCACAAGGTAGACATATTTTCACAATAAAATATTGATAAAAGAAAAAGATAGATGCGTTAGAAAATAGATACACAAGACAACAGAAGAGGCTACTGCACTCATACTGAACAAATGGGCTTTTAACATGAAACCACACATTCTAAAGGACACTAAATTGGTTTGTCCTGCAACGATTAATACAGAAATATAAATTAAATACCAGCCAGTCCACATGAGAACACGCAAACGTTTCCCAAGGAATTTTTTTTTCATTTTGAGGACGAATTAATAAAAAAGTCATAGCGCAGCATCTATGGGGAATAGGAAAGGAACCGCCGATATACGTTTTAATGTTGTGATTGGTGTAATATCAGTTGTAACACATAAAAGTTACAACAATAAAAAAAATAAGAAAAATTATGAAATACGATAAAATACGAGTATCTGCAGCTTCCGTAATTGAAACATCAAAAAAAAAATGCAAAACAGAGGACAGACAAATTGAACTGAAAGAGGAAAATCGAATGGTGCTTCGGGGGAGGTGTTTCCATTCACTGTTTTGATAACGTACAAGCCGATTTCACACTTCCCCGTTGCAATTTCCAACAAATTTACATGCAAATCACTCGATTCGTATGAAGTTGTCAGCAATGAAAATTCTGAAAAAAATACTGAAATACACAAAGACACATAGAATCAAAACCGGAAACATAATATAGCCACAGCGATATTTGATTGTGCTCCCGAGAATTGTATAGCTTGGTTTTAATACAAAAAAAAACAGTTCACGGCATTAAAAATGAAACAATCAAGTGGGGTCGTCCTTGCAGGCTGAGCTGTCATTGATAATGTTCTGATACTTTAAATTCGACGCTTTAACGTATCTCCTGTGCCATCAAATAACAATGGAGACCCCACTTAATAGACAAACGACTGGCATCACGCGGATTCCTTTGCTTTATTTTAACTACACCGTTAGGGCCAGGACATCACTCTGTCAATTGTTGTGGAATTTACAATTGTTATTTTTTTTTTTTTGCTACTTTTGTAATTTTTTCATGATTTTTGTTTACTAACACAAAAGCTGAAAAAATTGCGGATTACAATCGCGGATTTCCATTACAATTGCTGATATTTTTCTTGTTCCATTTTCTTCACTGCTAAAAGTTCGAGTTGGGCTACACAAATACTTCATGTTTGCATTCAGAGTATATACAATCCCGAACATTTGTGTATATAAGTCTATTTTCTGCCACTTAAAGTAGCTCAACTTTCATTGCCTTATCGTTTCCTTAGACACTTTCTTGCCTGTTTTAAGCTCCTTCAATTTCGCTAATTTGTTAACTTTTACTTAGCCTAGACTGCCTTGGGGTATTTGGTCCGAAGGACTTGACGTAAGTGAATTAAATTGGACTTTTATGAATTTTTATTTGTCTTCTTATTAAATCAGATAATAACTTAATACACTTTATTAAGTACATTTGAGCAAAAAAGTTTCGTTTCTTCCTTTTTATTTACGTACTTCAATATCCTTACAGAATGATTCTAATGAACCCATAAGTTCTATGACGGGTGGTTCCAATTATAAACACAAATAAATAAATTCTAAAATATAAAAAATTTTATAAAAAATAAAATGTATAAATATTGTTAAGTATTATTTTTTTGTTTTGAAATACAATATGTTGTAATAATGAATTATTATCACTGCAAAACAATTTTAAAATGCTCTTAATCAGCTTAAACCATAATAATTAATAACCTAATTAAAATAAAATTGAGTTCAATTAAATTGTTTTGTAATATGGCTTAATGTGAAATACTTTTATCTGATTATCACATCACATCACAATCATCATTAAATTTAAATCAAATCACAGAATAACAGGAAAACACTCTCGTTTCCACACTCGTCCTTCCCACAGCAGAAATGAACTCATCAAATCAATCATAAACATTTCACAAAACAAATTTTGCAAGTAATGCAACAATACTAAAATCTGCATCTGAGCTGTTCAATTGTAATCGAACGGGGGAAAAAGGAAAAATCATCATTTTCCAATCACTCATAAGAACGATGGTGAGAAAATTAAGCGACGAGACGTTAGCATTTGTGGCGACAGCAGCAGTTGCTGAAAAATATTGAGAACCCATACGGGCTCGAAGAATGGATTGTGAATATGCAACGTGACGCAAGAAATTTTATTTGAAAATTTTTGATATAGAAAACAGCATAATAATAATTCAATGAAGATACATACTTAACTATTGCACTCACCGATGGCTCAAAGTAAAAAACCTTAAAGCTTCAGGAAACAATCTCCAATATTTTAACCAAAATGTTGTGAAAGATTTAAATTCGCAATACTGAATGACAACTTTAATTTGATACTTTAATTAATTAAAAATTACAAATAATTTTTAGAAAATTTAATTTTGAAGAACGATTGTTGTCCAATTTATCAGTAACTGGTTTAAATGGTTCTAACCCAAAGTCAAAACTAACAGAGATTTTAATATTTAATTCTGAATGTGTACCATATATAAAAAAGGTATCAGATACTTTTTCATTGTATAGGTTACAATGGCTCTGATTTTTACTGTAATATGGTTAGTTTCCAAGTCCAAGTTTAGGACATTATAAAATCTACTACTTTGATTTGATGCAAGCCATATTATTGTATGATGTAAGATTATATGATATTCTTAGAAAATACAAACCACTGAACTGATTTTGTTAAATAACTTTCTAACATTTGCGAAGATATCGGATTCTATCATAAATTATATCAATTTAAAGAAAACATTCAGATGTAAGCCTATATCTCGTAAATAAGTAGGCTGTGGTGTGCATTCAGTGAATCGGCTAAAGAGTAACAATCTTATAAAAATTAGTCAAAAAGACAACACACCCGTCGTTTACCTACATATAAGAGTCCAAATATTCCTTAAATAAATATTTTGTACGAGTTTTTCTGAGGATCAAATTAACAGTTGGTGTCGCAGTGCTTCTTATGTTGCATGAGAAGTATGCCCTTCCTGTTTACCTTCTACAATGGATCTATCATAAAGCAACGAATTGAGATATTTCCCATACTTATATTTTTATTACATACCAAAGACATAGTATATATATATGCATATATATGTAACATATATATGAATGTGTAAACATAAGTACGAAAACAGCTTGTGAATTGCACCAAAATCCGCTTCAGCAGATTGGCTCATTTCAATTAATCGTGGTAGTTGCGCATATCCCTTCCGCATCAGTGTTTCTGTTAATAATTTTGGATTAATTTTTGATGTATGGTAGTGCGGGTGCAGTTTCTATTCCATCAAGAAACATAATGTGTACTAGATTTAAACTATTTTATTCATTATATAATTTCATATATACAACAGTGCGCATTAGACTTTGTTTGAGGATAAGGATTTTGTTCCGATTGTGATGAAGACAGTTTGTGAGTTTTTTGATTTTGTACTTTTGCACTGATAAACATCTGAAGTTGGCATATTTTATGTCTATGGAATTTTGTAAGATGCGTTTCAGTTTTAAGTAAATATTTGAATTGGATTAAAATTTTATTTCTCATTTTCTACAAAAAATACAAAAACTATTTTTGGTTAATCAACATAACAAATGCATCAAATTTTGTTTTGTTATTAATTTTTATTTTATTTTATTATTATTTTGTTACCTGATTTAAGAGCACCAATTCTGACCTCGAAATCATGAATTTTATTACAAAAATTCGGCAGATATTGCTGAAAACGGTATCAATTACTTCGGATTCGACAGCAAAAGTAATAGTTATTGCATTTAACTTTGACTTCAGCCTCTGAATTTAAAGTAATTTATTTTCGATGTGAGCATATTTAATTACAACTGAACTGAACTTCAGTTATCACCAATACTGATATGTATCTCATATACCTACAGCCATTGGTAATTATATGGCTAAGCCTTGAACTCATTAACTTATGATTTTATTATAATTAGACTATAAATCAAATGAGGAATCAATAAACTACATTCACACAATCTTCTATGAGATTTTGTATACTTTGGTTCAATTATTAACACGCCAAACCTTAGTGGAGCAATATGGTATATCAGCTCATTACGCCTGAACCTCAGCTGACAGAGGAAATGGTTTGACACAAAGACCAGTGGCGTAAGCGAGTTTCCGTTTTCAAACTTTTTAACAAAACTCTAAAAGCCTCGAAATTTCAATTAAGCATCATTAAGTTTATTTTTTCTTTTCCAATGCATATTTGTAGAAAGTAGCACGCTTCTACTTTACACACGTCAAATAAAATAACTATTAGAAAAAGTCTGTTGAAGCCCCGGAATGTCTTTCAAAAAAAGCTTCATTGAGTTTTAATTGTCCTGCGTCAACCGAACGAAACGTGCTGAGATGACATGCGATTCGGCGTCAGTGCCACTTTTTACGGCCGGTCGCTGGACTGCCACACACTAAATGACATTTTCATTGGAAGATGTTGACTCGAGCAGGTTGGACAAATGACAGCGTAACAGAGCACGGAGCGT
>NC_051846.1:137238637-137266634 GCF_002237135.1 Teleopsis dalmanni | reverse complement strand
TACTCAATGAAGCTGCATGAACACGGAATGGCAACGATACAGGGCATTCTATGTACGTCATGTCATACCATAGTCAGGCATGAATTATGAAATTATCCTTTTGATACACTAAATGTCATGTGAGATGTGTAGCTCTCGTGGGATCCATTCAAGTACTTTGTGCTTTGTAATTTTTATTCTTATGTGTAGTCTTATGTGTAATATGCATATTAGTTTATGTTTGAAGAGTTTTAGACTATTTTTATTATTGCTTTTTGAATAGAATATTTAAAAACCGTCGAAATGTTTTTTAAAATGTGCTCTAAAGGATTATATTTTTATGACGACTTCTGATGCACTTGAGAAGGGATGAGCAGTGTGACAAGTGAAGTAACACATATTTGACGTGTTGTTTAAAATATTAGAAAATATGTATAATCCCATTGGCTCTGCATGTACGATTTTAATATAGTAACTTGAAGAAAAAAATGAGTTGAAACTTAACAAGGAAATAATATTTTCCAATTAAATTTGGTATATCAAAATAAAGTGTAAAAAAAAATATAAAAGTTTATATATTGTATTATATTGTACATGTCAGTTCCAATGAAATTTAGGAAATTCAGTAATATGTAGAAATTTAAGCAAGAAAAATAGAATAATTTTTTGGGTATTCTATATTTTAAAAGCGTTGTTCAAAAATAGAATTACAAAAGTTAAATTCCTTATTTTCTCTTAAATAAGTCTAATAGCCTGTTCACACTGCACAAATCTTGTAATTTTTATCGTACGTTTCGTCTCGCTTAAAACCCATTCACATAGCAAATCTTAATATTACTTCTTTTTTTTTAATTTTTTGCTTTTGTAGCTGTCCTTGTGAATAGAAGTGCAAATATTTTAGCATAGTTTTATTTGGATAAACTACAGCTTATGACAATTGTTCACAATATTGCTATAAAGTTGGGCTATTGTAAATTACAAATTTAATCTCAACTTGATTTTGTTTGGAATGGGATCATAGTTTTGACTTGATTTTTAACGAAATATTGCCCAATGCACAATTAAATTTTAGTAGCTAGTTACAGTAACTAGCTCCAGTAAGTGGTTAAGTAAATAATTATAACAACGAGTTGGTGTAACTGGTTATGGTAACTAGTTACAGGAACGAGTTAGATTAACTGGTTATAGTAGTTATGTATTAATTAGTTAGTTATAATAAGGACTAGAGTAACTGGTTACAGTAACGAGTCACAGTAACTGTAACAGGTCACAGTAACAAGTTACATTAACCAGTTATAGAAACTAGTTACAGTAACTGATTTTAGTAAGTAGGTACACTAGCTAGAAATATCAATAATTAAGTTAAGACTATAATTTAGTAAATATAGAATCATTCGTGCAGCTTAGTAATACTACACACAACAGTAATAGTAATCGATAATCGTACGTTAGCCATAAGTCGAACGAGTAAAATTGTAATCAAGATAGTAATCGATTGTGCTGTATGAATAGGCTTAAATGATGTATTCAATAAATTGTATGTATATTAAACAGTTAGATAAATTTTGTTAATAGTATGTTAAATACTAGTATGTTGAATACTTAAACAGCAATGTATAAATTGTATTGTCGATGAGTTTCAAATTGTTCTAATAAATTATTAGTATGCAGCTTAACATTGTATTTACAAAAAAAGTTTTGGTGAAATAGTATACTTTAAATTTGAAAATTCAGTTTAATTTATTTTAAAATATATAAAAAAATTCAATAAAATTTATTTCGTCACTAACAAACAAATCACCCTTCCGATATATTTTCAATACTCGTTCGAATGCACACTTTGTTGATCATATAAATTTATCAAATGTGTTTGCACTTTGTAGAATATCACACCTTGGATTTCCGAAGCTGTTTTTATTGTTTTTCGATGAAATCGAAATCGTTTTGCCTGTTTTACTTTAGGCTTGGGTATCCACGCTTGCCTGGGTGCTGAAGAAATTTGTATTTGGCTCCCTCAACACTTTTTTAGGAAAACATTTTCGAATAACTACAAAAATAACAACACATTAAAAAATTAACAGCAACAACAATAACAACAAGAGTAGTAAAAAAACAAAAAAATTAATAAAAATAAACAAAAAGCGTGAGTATGGGTGTCTATATGTTATATGACACAGAAGCCAAAAGGATTTAGAACTAAAGATAAATATACAAAGTCAACACAAAGCCCGAAAAAACTGAAAATTGAAGAAATTGCCGTCGACGTCAACTTTTTGGAAAACTTGCAGATACTCAGTACCCGAAGCAATCACAACAAAAACAACAATTAAATTAAACATCGTATGTGTGATAGAAGAAGCATTAAAACAATAACAAGCAAAACAAACTTCAGTGTTTTCTACGTGTGGCATCATGTGTATTGAAAGATATTGAGAAAAAGTCATTAAGAACATTTGCCACTTCAAGTTAAAAATATCGACAATTTTTGGAAGAACTTGAAAAAACGCCAAAAATCAAGTTTAGTTTCGATCTAATCTGCAATTCAAGCTTAAAGAGTAGATAATTTAACGCACTCTTCATGCTTCGAAATCGAAACTAGTTTTAATTCTGAATTAAACGATCGACTCTGACGATCGTCGTTCATTAATGAAAGCGAATAATAAAAAAAAGTTAAGTGCGACATCACCGACGACAAGACAATACAACAACCGAAAAACCAACACGAGCAACATTTTTAACAGCAGCAACATCGACAGAACTGGCAGTACTGGCAGTACTGGCCGCGGCAGCAATTAATTAAAATTTGTTTTATCGAAAATAAATTAAACTCGTCACCAATTCCGGCAACACTTCGTCTGACCCGGTCACGATCGGTGAGCGTGTGAAAATTTTGACACTCCATAGATTTGATTATAAATATACTTTTAATGTTAATGGGAATGCCGAAATTACATTTTAAGATGAAGTCTGCGCTTAGTCTTCTGTTGCGGTTTCAGAGAGTGTTTTTCATATAAATTAGATTAGGCGGTCCGCATGTTGTGTGGTGCGCTGTCTTCCTGTTCGATTGGAATTAAAATTTTTGACAATTTGGACAGTTTTTAATTTATGCTTCAAATGCTATTTCATGAAATTGCATAAAAAACACCAATTTGAATAAAAATGTCACAAAAGTGACTTAGTATAAGATTTATAACTAATTAAAACCAAAGTTTTTATTTGGGTCAAACAAGAAATAATTTAATAGATGAATACATATGAGTTTATTATATGAAAACGTACAATAGCAATATACATATTATTTACGTTATTATATAGTTCTGTTTAATTTATATGTTTTATTATAAACTATATAGTATAACAAGGTGCTAAAGAAGCAGTCACTTTTTGTAGCTGGCCTTGGTGTTTCATTTTCAAAGATTCTTACTCTTATAATCTTACCAACTTTCAAACACTCTCAACTCCTAAACGTTCAGTGCGTTGTTCATCAATTTTGGTATTTAAGTGCGATATTGGACAACTGGATTACATGAAATGCACATATCAAAAGGAGCATAAGCATAAAATACATCATATGGTGATTAATGCAATTCAGAAAATTAGCTATTATTGTATAAAAGGTCTAGGTAAGATAGATGGGTCACATACTATTGTTAGATAGATGGTTATTATGACAGTTGTAACCTGTTAAAACATAACCTTGAAAAATATTAAAAATATTGATCATCACAGAGATCTCAAGTATGCAATAGTTAAAAAGAACATACAAAGCTATGGCGTTAATATTCAAAAATCTGCGTCAAGATTTTAATCCATAAAATTAACTTAAATTCTAGTTCATATATTACAATTTAAAGGATTTTTAATTGAAACAATTTTAATTTAATAAATTGAAAAAATTCGATTGAATTTCATTTGATAATAGGCTTATAATTTATTCCAAAATTAAAATAAATTTCCAAAAATTTAAAATCAATTAAATTCAAAAAACGTGAAATGCATTAAATTAATCAAAATAATTTTTTTCTTCAAATGTTGTTTGCTGAAAAAGGATTTTTGAATTTGTTTACTCATGGATGTGTTTAATAGCAGGAATTGTTGTAGTTAAACCTTTAAAGTGAGGGGCCAGGTCGATGCAGAACGCATATGGTGGATGAGTCTGGCAGAACTCAGCTTATATGACAACAAACAAAATACAAGCAAATGAGCATTAAATAACTGTAAATGCAACAATACACACTTCTGTGAGCTGTACATGATTGTGGATAGGCAGGCAGAAGGACGTGGGCATGTCCTCGTATGCAAACGTACCTGCTGCAATGTGTAAATATTTACATAAGATATGGAAGTGTGTACAAAATCCGTGACGCCCGTTGTCAACAACATGATCAACAACACCAGCAACATTTTCATTAAAACCAACATCAATGTGAATATTAACAACTACATAATTATCATCAACATCAACATCATCATCAGTTGTATGCAACAACAACAATAGCAACAACAACACTAACACCAATATCAACAACAGGAACAAAAGCACTAACAGCTAAAAGGAACAATAACAACAACAACAACAACAACGACAACGGCATTCAGCATAGACAATTTGCATATTTATTTCGCCATTAATTAAATTACATCGCGTAAATTGCATGCAAGGGAAGGATGCTGAGCAACACATAAACACACACACATATGCACACAAACAAACAATCAGGATTACAAAAGCATGTACATGTTACACGTGTGCATAAGTAAATAAGCACTACAGACGCATCCACATACACACGAATTTAGATAACAGGATGCACTTCGTACAATGCAGGGAACATCAATGAACACACGCAATCCTACAAAGCTTGGTTGGGTGGCAGGTGGTTAGGGCGTTTGCTAACAGAGCCAACCGATTCATTTATAATTGTTAAAGGATTAATACGCCATTGTCTACCTCATCGTCTGCACTTGGGGAAGCACATCTAAAGATGAGGCAGCTCTGCGATTTGTGGTTTGCATGCAACAAATATTTTCACAAAATTCCTTTCAGACAACCGTTGCGGCAGTGCACATCCGCCAAAGGACTGAAAATGCATGAAATCAAAATTAATTTGCAAGCGACTCTTTCGATTTGTAGAGGATTACCTTTTCTGTGGCATTTCCTTACTGTCAATGTGAATGCACTTTCTTGGCTGCATTTTGTTAGTTCAAATTGCGATGAAATCCAATATCATGGATGTTTGGAGTTATTTTAACATGCATTGTGTGTGCAATGTATAGAATTAAATGATTAGTGCATGGGATTGAAATTTCACGACTGACCCTCAGAGACTAGTGGTTGTGACAATTTTACTGATTATCATCGATTTACGAAATAGTGAAAGAATACTTTTTAATAATAGTATAAGAATTGGTTGAGAAAAATCCAAATTAAATGGCAGTGTAAATCAAAACGTAAAAATGATTGATTTACAACAGGTTGCGTTAGGTGGAAATGTTATATCGCACCAATTCCGAATTAGCATTTCTAAAAGGCCTAGTACTGAGACATAAGACTCAGTGCTGTCACATAAGTCTTAATTGTGAGACATATGACTTAGTGCTGAGATGTAAGAGTCAGTGCTAAGATATAAGAATCAGTGCTGAGAATATGTCTTAGTGATAAGACATAAGTCTTAGGGCTGAGATATAAGACTGAGTAAGTGTAAGATATAAGACTGAGTGCTGAGATATAAGATTCAGTACTGAAACTTAAGTCTCAGTTGTGAAACATAAGTCTTAGTGCTGAGATATAAGACAGTGCTGAGAAATATGGTAAGTTCGCATTCAAGTTAATAAGTCAAAAAGAAGACCAAAAAAATTTTTTTCTATGTTTGTAATTTGTTGTATCAGAATTTACGTAGATAAGATTACATATTTTTTATATTTATATTGGAATATCATAATATATTAACAGTTCAAAAGGTAGAAATATAAAAGTAATAATAATGAATAGTAATCACACATTTCTTCATTTAAGAACATAACATGACATGGTTATAACCACCATGTAGTCGTTTGTTAACTACAACACATTTTCCAGGATATTTTCCAAGACATTTTTTTCAGGGAATATGCCGAATAATAAGACTACTAATAAGATAACAAACCTCTACTCTCGGATAATCGAATTTCCTGTTAAAATGGTATTTACTATTCCTGGTAGAATATCATTACACTGCTACTGACGATCAAAAGATAATACTTTTTGGTCATATTAAAAACGCAAGGAATTCATTCGAAAACGAATGTAACGATCGTTTTAATATTCAAGTAAAAGGAAATTAATCGAACAACCACCTTATTCATCAACGTATCCGTTGCTATTGCTGGTCTCACTGGATATCTCAGCAATTTATTCTAAATAGATTTAATATCGGAAATTTTGATGAAAAAAAAAGACATTTAAGATTTCGTGTTGAATAATATAAGCTCCTTTCCTAGATATGTCTAAATTTATGAACTATTGCACCAAACCAATCCTCTTTTCAATAACTATCTTCTGTAGCTCTCGATTTCCACCACTATGGATGCTATGGTATGTATCATGTAGATAATGTTCAGTCTACTGTTAAGTTCGCAACATCACAGTAGAACTATGTTTATAAGGCACATGTCGTAATATATATTTTTTTTAATGTACCACAGAGTTCCGGTTATTTGTCTAGTTAGTTTATTTTGTACTCTGTGTGGTTTCTCGATATTAGAGAAGCACATCGAATACTGCCATCCAATGCCATAGGACCAGATTGCTTTTATAACTGAAATGTAAATTAGAATCTTGTTTTCCAAGCTTCAAATTCCTAGTTTCGAATTCTTGTTAATAAGATAGTGTAGCTGCTTGGATTTCTATTTGATTTAAGCTTTCTTACTCTCGATTTGCTTAGTCCATGTCAGTCTTCTGTCAAGATGAATGCTAAGATATTTCACATTGTTTGATTATGGTATAATTATATTATTCAAGACCACAGGAAGACACAGGCTTCGAGATGTACTTTTGTGGTCAGTATATATACTGTGAATAGTGGTATCATACTTAGCAACTAAGTGATTTGAGTGAGTATATCAGCTATGCAAATTAAGAAAAGAAACGGTTCAAGTGAGCCTTTGCATCAATTTTTTTTTTGATGTAAGGGAATTGTATTTCAATTGGAATTTTCTAGTGGCGATAAATGAGAAGAAGAACTTATACGTATTTTCAGGAAAGAATTAACTTATTTTATACCTCATGCCAGACTTTATTAAAAGCTTGTGTCACAACCAAGAATACAGTAGAGCAATATTTTTTGTGTTGAAAGGAAGTAAATATTTATTTGACTCTTCTGTTCCCTTGTTGTTGCACATATTCTGTTCTACAGCCGAATTGATAATTAGTTATAATGCGACTTCGGGTTATTATAGACTTTATATTTGACAGCAGTATTTTCTCAAAAATTTTAGATAGTTGAGACAAAAACTTATGGGTCCATATACTGAGGATAAAGACAGGTCCTTTTATAGCTTTTGAATTAGTTTTATTTAAAAATATGTCATTGCTTTGGATAGTAGTCTAGGGAAACTTTAACTCATTAACATTATTTCGAAGTTCGGTGCTATTAACCTTTGACGTGCATTTTCTATAGCCGTAGGTGTTAAGGCACACCATTTGAAGCTTTAAGCTAATTTAATTGGCAAAGGGAAATCACACAAAAAATAAAATAATAAAAACAAAATAGAATAAAATTTAAAAGAAAACAAATGCAATAAAAGAATGCAACAATATGGCAACTCATAAGAGAAGACAATGAAAGACTTGTGTACAGGAGTCGAACGACGTGGCATCTAATGGAAAAAGGATTCAATTGAAGGCTATTTTTAACGCAAATAAAAGAAAAACTGTGTTTAAGCGAAAATTGAAAGGGTTTAAGCCGAGGGTGCAGCAATTGGAAGAATTTTGACGTTATTGTGTTCCATGGAACAACCCATGAGTCAATTGCAGAAAAGAAAAGGCCAAATAATTGTTAAAATGTTTTATTCATTCATTGACTGGCATTTGAATTTTTAAGAAAAAACACGATTAGACTGATTAAATTCGCAATAGATACTTGGGCTATCTTTTGTTATTTTTCACAAATTTTTTTCTTCTTTGAATTCCTGCTAAAAAATAAAATAAATCAATTTTTCAATTGACTTTCGTTGCTGTAGGCAAATGTTCACATTATCTACGGAAGGGTTAGAAGTACATTTACAGAAAAAATTTTGTATTTTGTGGTCAAATAAGTGGAAATGGAAGCGTTTATCTCGTTGATTTGTGCAAAAAGGATACTTTGCCAATGTTTATTTGTACATAAAAATTGCTGGCTTAATGCTTTGATGTTTGTGTGCGAAGGAAAATGAAGGCTGTCATTTAATAAATTTACATTTTAGTTAAATTGATAAATATTTTGGTCGGTAATGTGTTTACAGCAGAAGCAGCCACACCCACTACTTCTTACTACTGTTTACTTTACTTAATTGCATTTATTTGCAATTTATTATACAAATTTGCTGAAGCAGAATTTTACGTAGAAGCGACAAATAGCCTCAACTTGTTTTGAGGAAAGTAACGATAGAAACCAGAATAGTCAAAAGAATTGATGGAGATGAAAGGGTGAAAGGTTAATTCAGTGCACGGTTGACATTCACTCAGGTCGTGCAAATATATTCTGGTTGACATTTGTAGTTAAGTTCAACTCTCGGTTGGTCCTTAATTTGGCCTCAGGTGCAGTTTAGTGCTTTCGAGCGGAAGCGTAAACTGATGCTGTAAAACTTCTTAAATTGGCCACAAAGTTGTTCTAAACTCACTGCAAAACGTAATCAGGCCTATAAAATTGGTTTTATGTTTGCTTAAAAAGCAGCAAATTTATGGGTAAAACATTTATTTGCCTCATTCTTTTTATATTGGATTTATTTGCTTTGACTTTCGACTCGTGCTCAAAGTGTAACTGGGAAAAAAGGAAAAGTAAATCTTCATAGCTTTGATCAGTATTGACTGACGATTACTCTACACACACAAATGCAAGCGATTTGTTATACGATAACAATAGTCCCAAAATTTTATACTGTAAAGGATAGGGCTTTTTAAACCCAAACTTTGCTATTTTACAATAACCGAAAAATATTTAATGTGTTTACAAGGACTGGCATTAACACCTTTACACAAACCAATATCGTTAAAAATGAAAATACGATCTTTTACGAGACCATGATTTGGGACTCTTTCAGGGTTTGTTACTAAGTAGTGCAATCATAAAATAGACCAAATCTAGATCCGATAGGTTCTTACCAATATTGCAGGAGACTTCTAGAGTACTAGAATTAACATTTGATATAAATGTAGATTTTATGAGCATTAGGGGATGAAAGGTGAAAATACAATATTTGTCGGAACGATGATTGAGAGATCCTGGTATGAAGTCATGAAGAAGACTACACATATATTCAACAGGTCATACCGATGCCATATTAGAGTCTTTAAATACTCATATTTATGTTTGATATTCCTAAACTAATAATCGATGTTTATATATACTGTATAATTTTTACTGCGCTGATATGTATAGATTAGTTGTAGATACAATACATACTGATCACATAAATGCGGTGTAGTACAAAACAAAAAAGCTTTGAATAAAAATTGCACATAGAAAATTAAATAAACGTTTATTTTTCTGAAAAACGCTTTGATCAAAAGTTCAGTTTTTAGTTAAGTCCTCCAAAGTGCAAGCACATACCACGGACCCTTAAGTAGAACCATGCGGTGTTCCATGCAATTGCATTGGTAAATTATGTTGATGCATTTGCATTTGGATTCTGCCTTTAAAAAATGTTTTCGAACCTTTTTGCTTTGTGTCTTTTGGCGCATTGCCGCCGATTGTTGTTGAATCCGCTTGTTTTTTGCTCTGGCAAGTAAAATGATTTATAAAGTGCATTTACTGACAAACAACTGGCTTTGTATTTTATTTTCACACTTTTTCTAGAGCTTCATGCAGAATTAAGTGATTAAAGGGATTTAGAATTTGAAATCTAGAGGTAATATTTATGTAAAATATACTGAAACATTAATTCAACAATCAATTATCCTTTGATTTATTAATAGTAATTATGTTTCAACTAGATTTTAACTTGATTTAATGATTTACCAATTATCAAAATTTCATCTGTTCCAATTTTAGTGGTACCACAAAGGAAATCCGACAGCATAGCACGAATACCCGACACTATACCTATGTTAAATCATATCAACACTTGACGCTTGACCTCGCTTGGCATATGATTGCAGGTAAATAGAAATAGTGCAAAACTATCTATAAGATAATTTTTGCTACAAAATTAATCTTTCTCTATTGTTATCGAGTTTTATTTAGGTTTTAGGTTACAATACAAAAGGCATATGGAAATTAGTAGTTTTTGTTTTATTTTTTTTTTAAATTCATAATAAAAGGAGATGTATTTTACAGGTCACTATTATAAGCTAAGATGAACTTTAGAAAAAATAAGAATAGGGAATGATATACCTAAATATATTATTACTACTATAAATTCTATGTGATACATTTGATAATAGATTCGATTTTTAAGATCAATAATTTTTCAATACCTTCAAATTATATAAATCAATATTAAAATATATAATTATAATAATAATAACGAGATAATATATATAACATTTATTGTTGTTCGGTGTACATTTTTTTTGTAATTATAGCCTTTTATATTACCTCCAAAAATTATTTAGGAATTATTAAATATAAGAAATAAATCCAAAAAGATGATGATGGGTATTTCACAGAATTTAAAAACGCTGGATGGTCAGCGAAAAGTTCAGTTCAATAAAAATAATAAAACCTTTCTATTGAAAGATTTTGTTAAGTTCGCTACGGTTTGAAAACAATAGTTAATTTTAAGAAAATATTTTGTTTTCTCGTAACTGATTTCAAATTCAAATATAACTATTGTTTGATATACCAAATGTGTTTATAAACTATGTATGAATATGTCTCCGACGATATCCAAATTTATCTTATTTATCAGTTTTTAAACAGGTACTTCAAAAAAGAACCAAACATATAATAATTTGAGTGATAATAAAACGAATGGAAGACTGGGGTTTTAAGTCATCCAACTTGGCTAATTTAATTCAAACTTGCGCCAGTTTCGGGATTTTAGTTACGAATGTGATATCGGTCTTTAGATTACTTTGAATCCGCATTTTTCTACACTTTTGATATCAAACTTCATGATTGTGGTTCAACCGTCTGTCCAGACCAAATAAGATCGCGGCCCAATACAAATCACTGAATAGGTTGGAGGCTCGCAGTAATAAATAAATACATCTATAATTTTGCCATAGGAAAATAAAAATACGGTGAGAAAGTTAAATTTTTATTAATTTTTCATTAATTAATTTGTTACAATTCTATCAGTATTACCATTATTTATATTAGTTGTTGTCATACGAATATTTTATTTTTAATATAATGACTTACGCCACTGAATACGAGTTTCTTGAACCAGTTGTATAATGAAATATATAATAAAGTCTTTGTCAGTTAAGTAAATTAACGTTAATATAAGAATATTAAGAATTATTGGATTTAATAATTCTAATAAATTATTTAAAATATTTTAATTCATTTATTTGGAATGACATAAAAATAAAATAAAATTTTGTAAGTAAATTGTAACAATGAAAAACTTATCTGATTGTGTAATAATAATAGATAATAAATAATAGCCGCGGGCCGCATGAGGCCTGTGGGCCGTGCTTTGGACAACCCTGATCTAGAGTATAGACAACAGTCAAGAACATATTTAAGAGATTTAGAAAAATAAGAATAGTAAATATTTAACTTATTATTGAAGTCTATAACCAAAACCTTAAAGTTTCGTTAACACAACTCAAGACAAGCTAAATCTCAAAAGTAGATAAAATTAATATTTAAATGTAGATAAAACGAAAGAGGCGTGCAAGTAAGTATCTTGTAATGTGAGAAAGAAAAAACCAAACAAATAATTTGTTTGCAATTTTATGCAAAACGCATATGCAAAAAGTCTCAACATCAAGTGCAGGTAAAGCACAAAATGCAATTCACGCCTTCTTAACTCGTTAACTTGAGCAACAAATAAGGCAGTTAATATGAGGCGGAAATGACAAGGGACCACGGAAAAAGAATAAAATAAACAGCCAAAGCTAATTAGCAGTGTCTGCGAAACAATAGTGCGGTTTGACACTGGGATTGATTTCATTCTTCCAGCTTTAGAAAATAGTTAACCCGAGTGATCGCCCAAAAGCGGTACAGGTACTTGACTTATGGATAAAGTGTTAAAACTAAAACAAGCACAAGATAAATTACACAAGTAAATGACTAAAGCACTTACAAACGTTCCATCGGAGTTGGGCGCGCTTGTGTCCACATGCGTAGATGAACTTCCAAAGTCGTCTGCGAGTTGAAATTGTCAAAGGGGCGGGGTTGTGAAAGAAGAAACGCTGTAACGATGTGAAAAGCCTAAAGGCGTTAAATGTAAAAAATAGAAAAACGCATTACAAACCTTAAAGTGTCAAGTTGGAACAGAAGACATGCTCACAGCCACTCGTGGAAGAAAAAAGAACTCAAAATATAAGACGAACTGTGATTAGCGCCTTTTTAGACAACGGCTGACTGGGTTTTAAGTGATTGTTATAATGATTGCCATTGCTGTAACAAGATTTGTATTTATGAAATAACTTATTGCTTTAAAGATATTAACAAAGTTCTAAGCGTCGGATAATCATTCTAATAGCTCAGTAACTTTTTTGAAATACTTGGTAATACCAACTTAAGAACCTTTTTAAACCTACGCATTTTTTTTCCTTCACACAATTATGAAAAACTTGAATAATTAAGTTTGTCAAAATCTTTGTAACGCAAGATAGTAACTATTGATTAAGTTATTATATATTTGTGTTTTATTTATTGTTTTCTGATACTTTTAATATATAACGTACATGAGGTAAGAATTTGAAATACCATAATTATTTCAGATAACGTGCAAATAATAATAAGAATATACATAATAGGATTCGAAATTTTAAAGGAACAGATCTAATTTTACTTTTTCAAAGTTTTTGTATCGAAATCGTATCATTAAATAATAAAGTAAGCAGATTTTCTATTTACTTAAAGGACTGTAGGATTACTTACTTACAGTTGTCCTCTTTTTCTGGGCCTCTAACTATAAAATAAATCCACTAAACAGTTATTGATCGGGAAAAGAATTAAAAATTTATGCCCAGTATACTTTTCAGAGTCTATTATTCATATTAAAATTAAAGAGTCTCATTAGTCAGGTATGATATTCTTTTAAATTATACTAAAAAGTGATTTCCGATATAAGTGAAAATCGATATTATTTGTGGATTATTTTCAGCACTTTTAAATCTACCAAAAAAAATGCCCGTTTTTAGGAAAAAGTTTGCAATATATAAATAATGTCTCTACAAAAATAGTAGTATTGAGGTTTAACAATTTATCTATAGCTGATATTTGATTTCGTTTTAATACAACCGAGTAAGTGAAAAAATATGATAAAACTCGGAGTTGGAATAACTTAGGTCAAATAGAATAGTCAGTCACTTAGCTGGAGAGGGTCCATCTATCAAATTTGGCAAGGTATGAGTTAAAACTTTTTAATAATTCATTGTTGATTCCACCAATTTTACCAATAAGTTTTTTAATATTTAACGAACTTATATCTTTTAATTTGTGTTGAAATTTTTTATTATATTTTTAAAAAATATTTACAAATAAGAATAACACAGATGTATCAAATAAATAACTTAAGTCCGGTGAAAATCAAAAAAGAAACTTTTTTTATTAAAAAACAAAGGTTCGTCATAATTGATTTTAATAATTAAATTCAATATGAAACCATTCCTATAACTAAATTTCATGATTTTTAATCAAATATCAATTAGGATGATAACTTTACGTACGTATATAACATATACGTGTGTATTACGTATATTATTTAATTTCTAGGGAAAGGATCTTTTACACAGACAGTTATGTGACGAATGGATATGACAATTCTACGTTCTTATTGGTCATGACCAAACGGCATGTTGTACAGAGAGTCATATCACTATTGTCAATTCCTCACCTTTACTACTATTTTCGAGCCAAAATTTGAAGTTTTCATTTTCAATTTACATTGAAACCATGGTAATTTAGACCATGACTCTCTGTATAACATGGTCGTTAACCGGAATTTAGTTAAGGCATGTAGTGCCAATTAGTGTTCATTTGTATCTAAAGATTATAGAATAACTATCTCTCATATTAATAAAGAAATCCCTCTATATTAAATAAGAAATGTTCTGTAAGTATCTCTGTATAAACTGAATATAGAATATTTTGGTGAAGTTTTTATATAAAACATTTTGGTACATAGGTAAAATTACAGAATAACTATATCTGATATTAATAAAGAAGCCTCTCTATATAAAATAAGAAATGTTCTGTAAGTATCTCTATATGGACTGAATAAGACTCTTATTTTGGTACAGTTTTTATATAAAACATTTTACATACATACATAAGTACATACATAAACAGTAACGTAAGAAGTTACTTTTATATGGCATACTAATCGCATATACATTAGCAAATCTATCCTAAAAATTAAAGGATACACGCACTTATTTCTAATCTTAAAATATTTTCAAAAGGATGCGATTTTCGCACCTCCATTGTAATTATAAAGTAGAGAACGAAGTAATGTTAGCAAACCAACAAAAATAAATAAACATTAATAGTAAAACACACAGTATATAGATGGCAAAAAAACTCTGCATATCTCGGAGCTATCTTCTTTGCTGAGAACCCTAATTAACACATTTGGTAGGCACTCACTCTCATTTCGTTTTGGTTGTTACTTCATACAACCATGGAAAAGTATTTTCCTTTAACACGTTTTGGATGTACCCATACGATGCGACAAAGCAGCGCGACAAACGTTGCTGTGATGATCGGCAAACGGCTCAAGGACCAGTTGTCAACTGTGGAGGAAAGAAAAACACGACGAGCGAAAAGAAAACAGTTGCACTAAACCCGAAATATTTGTAGTATATGTGTTAATTACCATCGTCAATGTTTTACTTGGAAAATGATCCTTTTTGGGGTAGTCAAATTTATAGTGCTGTTCTATCGTATACTAATTCGGTAGCATGTTTGCACAACATGTCGCCTGATGTGCCCTTTGGCGGTGTAGGAAATCTCAAAGAACGAGTTAAAACCCAATTTGGGTTGATTGATCAGTCGCAGGTTTCCTGAGTCGTGGTTGTTTGTAGGATCGCTTTATCGGCATTTTGAAAAGGCTTTTTGTTTTTATTAGTTTTATGCATTCCAATTTTATGACATTTAAAATGATCGGAAATTTGTTTAAGGCAGTCGGTGTATTTCGTTTGATTAGTTGCCTTGTCTTCTGGTGCATCCAGCAAATAAAAGTAAGAGTACTTCACTACTCAGTTTATCCGAGACTTTTGTTCGAAAGTCGTTCCGATGTCATAAATGTGTCGTTATGCATGTTTATTGTGTGATCTTTTTAATTTACAATTTTAATGCCGCACTTTTGGTAAATGCTTCGTACGCGTATTTATGTCTGATTGCCGGCAAGATGAAGGTTGGCATTTAATACACAACAACTTAATTGGAAATTTTAGTTTTATTGCTCTTAATTAGGAAAAGGTTCCAAGAAGGTTGTTCTTTATTTTTTTAACATTATTTTAAATTTTTAGCAGAATCCTAACATATTCTTTTATAACACTTTTTACGCTCACGAATTAATTGTAAAAATTTAAAATTAAAAAAAAAAATAATATGTCAACCCCATTAAACCATCTTCAACTGATAAGTTATTCCATTTAACTATCAAACCCATTTACTATTCATCAAAATAAAGTTTATATAATATGAACTAGCATCTTGAATATATACTCGTATTCAATTTATATCAAATATTATTGATCCGATATAAACCAATCCAGAATTCACTCCAGAACCATATACTCCTCATCCAGAACTTCAGATATTATTTACAGAAATGGAAAAAATTTTTTTTAAATAGATGCCATTATTACATGATGATTTTATGGTCATAATCATAGTTAAACTGTCATTAAGGATTAAGAAATATTGGCAGTTAAATTCACACATTTGTGACGTCAATTATTAGTTCTTATCAACCCTTAATTGTGATTTGTCAATTAATTGCAACTATGCTACCTCCGTTCAATGCAAAAGGAAATACGGGCAATGACATAGGTGTTAGAATAAACGAAAGCGATGCTATATCTTATTAGATAGAAAGTAGACACCTTTCTCTTACGTGAAATCTACAAAATATGCCATGTGGCCTATTATGTAGAATAAAATATTTTATTAGCTATATCTTATTAGATAGAAAGTAGACACCTTTCTATAATAGACCTTTGTGGCCTATTATGTAGATTAAAATTAAGAAATATCGATGTTAAATATCGATGTTATAAAAATTACATCAATTACAGGAAAGTCACAGAATAGAAGGTTAAGACGGTGTGTCCACAAAATGACACAACACGAAGGCTATATTATAGGAAAAAACATAAGTGTTAAGTACTTGTTTAAACTTTGTAAAAAAGTACTGCTAAGAAAGTGTGAAGCGTAAAGACAAGGTCCAACTGGTGAAAAGCGATAGAGAGAGATTGAGAGAGAGCGAGGTAGAGAAGTAGTTACCATTGCAACTAATATAAGTTAGAAATATATACTATTTATCCAGCAACAACTTAAGACGGTTGGGAGTTTAATGAGCATTCACTCGAGATATGAGAAATGCGAATTACGCTAAAGTCAGTTTTTGGTTGACATTTTTTAAAACGGAAACATGAAAGTGAAAAAAAAATTGTATTTAGATTTCTTCAAGTTGCATCTTTTTGAGAACATTGAATAAGAAGATTTTGTTTGATAGATATCTCATAATTTGCATTTTTTTTGATTTGCATAAATATTAAATAGAAAACACATAATAAAATTATTTAAATTTAAAAATTTGTTACTGGACAGTTTTCGGAGAACATGTTGTTTTTTAAGTGATTTCTTAATGATTTCCTCATATTGAAGATTAGTTCCTTCAAAAAATATATTTTTCAGAATTCGAATGTTATTTTCCACAAAATAAACAAAAAATTATCAATTTTTATTATGTGAAAATTATTAAGCACAATCAAGAATAGATATCAGATAGAAATATTTTTAAAAATATTACAATACACACAATAAAAAAATCAATTTTATTATTTCAATACTTTCCATTATGAAGTATGGGTGAGAGCTCTTTCAAACAGTCTTAGAATTATACTAACAATAATGCTTACAGAGACAATAAGAAAAATGAATAAATCCAAAAATGTTATCAAACCTTTGTACAGCAGCAAGGCTTATCAGAAATTTATCTCAACATGCAAGCAATAAGTAAGCAACATTTCAAGCGAATTAAACTCATGAAAAGTATGGTACGAGCCCGAGCACCTCCAGCGAGGTCCCCAGTTCAGCAAAAATTGCTGTAACAAGCGGACGATAAAGTGCAACTCTCGTGCAAGTGCACATGCAACGCGAGCACCCGATTGCACTTTAAGATTGCAAATTGAAATTCTGGTGGAATGGAAAGATGGTGTTACTTTTCATCCCGACTCTTTGCCTTTTTCCTACTTTTTCCAAGCTTTGTAGCAGGCGAACCTTTGCAACTGCACCGAACAAAGTTTGTCACTAAAAAAACAAAAATTGTTGTGTGCGGCGCGATAATTCGCTGCTAAACTGATCATGCTCGATGGCTCGCTAACAAAGCGATAATGCGAAAGTCATGTAATCCATTAGCGTGGCTCTTTGCAAATTTGTGACAATGACAATATTAAGATAACAATTCCCAGATTTGTGCTGAAGAATATCAACATCAGATTTACGCTGATTTCGTTCTTATACGTGCGTTGGAAGCTTCTGTTGTGCTGTTGAGCTGTTGAGCTGTTGTGTACTTTAAGTTCAGTTTAAAGTTGAATTCGCAGTTTGCTCTGATCGTCGTTGAATTAATTTGTTGTCACCCAAAGCTGCATAAATCTTATGAAATCCAACACGCAACTCTTTCTTCGGCAGCACTATGCGATGCGATGCAGTGTGGTCCCGTATGTCTGCACTTGGAAGGAAATCTGCATTGAGCAACTGTTATATATGTTGTTGTATTTCTATTTAGTAGTCATTATTGTTGTGGTTTTTGTTGTTTTTGTTGTTTTTGTTGCAACTGTTACTTGACTTACAATCTGAATTTAATTGAAAATCGTGCTCATGCTCGGTAATTCGCGCAAACATCGCTTTGATCTTAAAAGAAGTGACGTTTAGTGGCAATTTTGTGCTGATAACGATCTCTCGCTGATGGGACAATGTTGTCATTGATTAAACTTGCAATGCATATCGTTATAATTATTACTTCTTTTTTCCTTAAAACGAACTTGCTTCTGAGCTGGTCTCAGTTCTGCAGATGCAAATGCTGGTTTAGGCATGCGTGCCAATGTCGTTAAATGAGTTACATGATTTCGATTATTATAAGCTCCTATATAAAAGATTATTTTAGTTTAAAAGCTATTTATATCAGTAATGGATAAATTTTCTACATAAGGAGCATGGACGTTTAAAATTTAATCCATGTGATACGCACTTTTCAATGCATTTATAAACATATAACATTAATTTTATGTATTTAACATATTTTAATAAGGGTTTTTAGTAATTCCATCATTAAGTGGATAACTGTGACGCAAGAGCGAATAGTGGAAGTAAATATAATAGACTCTACCTATATACAATTCTCTAGTCTTAAAGTTTATATACAAATTCAATTGTCCTTGATCAAATCATATAAATAGAAATTATCTGCGAAATATTAGCATAAGTGGAGCATGAAAAATCTAAACGGTTAACTGTTTTAACAGCTGCTAAATTGTTTTCATCAAAACATTGGAACTTTCTTCAAAAATACTTTATTACTGTAGATTTCAATCATTAGATCCATTAGTGGAGTATGATCAATGATCAAAGAAGTCAAAGATGTCAAAGCTTTGCTATCCAAACTTCAAAACACTATTCTTTTGGTGTGCACATAGGCCTATCCCCAACCCCAGTAGCAGCTCCTGATGCTGCACTTAGCTTGGTCACTAAACTTGTTTATCCAGGGCGAAGTTGTGAAAGTTATCTTAAGCAAGGGTCTGGTTTGATATCACCATCCTAAGACAAGTTCAGAAAATCAGCTGAAGACCGCTATCCTACACTAAGATGTATTGAAAAAGTTGTTAGGCGCAGTGGCTTCAAACTTGGACTTGGGTTGCATTTCCCGTATGGTGACATTGAAACTTCTAATTTTCTTACTGGAGTTTTTATCGATGGCTCGAAAACTTAACAGTGCTTGGGTGCTGATATATTTTTCAAAAATTTGAACAGCTATTACTTCTTTGCCTTATGTTTGTATGAACCAGGCTTTCAAGCAGAACTACTAGCAATCTCCAAATCACTTGAACTAATTTCTGAATTTAGATGAAATTGGACGATCATCGTGCTTCTGAGTGAATTGAATTAAATCTAAATCAAACACTGAAATCAGTGAAGAAGCTACAGATTTCAAAAGACTTTATGTCATAAGGATTGTAAATTACTAATTGATGCAATCACTGGTCACATCATCTATCCACCATCTATACCTCTTTCGTGTAGATCTCGCTGACAATTGTTTATGCCCACTTTGTTCGGTTAACACTATTGAGTATGCTTCAGTCTTGTTTTCTCAAGATTCAGACTTAAAGTGTTAGAGTCCGACATCGTAAGCTCTGCCAAACTTTTCTCTTTTCTCGAAAGGAACCTGAGATTAAATAATTATCGGAATAAATTTTGCAGTGCAATGAATCTTCACATCGTGAGTACTGTGATTCATTCTACAAAACTTTTTCAAAAAGCAATTTTTGTGAGTTAAAGTCTAAGCAACATCAAGTGATACTAATCAAGATTTGTATAAATATTAGATTGATGCTTATTCCGGAAAATATTCTAAATAAAATATTTGAATTTTATTTACTAATTGTTTTATATCATATATTTATCAAAGCAAAAATTTTAATGATTGTAGAACCTTTATTAAGACATGTTTCTACTTCTGAAATATATATAAAAAATATGAAAAAAAAACAGTTTTTTTAAATGATTATATTTTAATTTAATCGCGAAGTACATAAGATATGGATATGTATGGAATAAGGCAGAACAAGTAGTCTTTACGGCTTTGCCGGAATATACGCAATCTTCTGTCAAAATATTCTCTGATTATTTTTTATAAATGTGGCTGAATTTCTAAGAGTCTTCATTGCCGCGTGCTTGTGGATTGTAATTTGAGGTTCTAATAACTTCATTAAATAAACTCAAATGGTTAAGTCACTAGATTACTAAAGAGAGTGATTAATATGGTCAGGAAATGTTTCAGAAAATGTCTCATGCAGTAATTGAACTGTTTCGCGTTCCGTATTGTTAAACCACATGTCGTCCATATCAGTATTATTCAATTAATGCAAAAAGAACTCTGTTTTCATGTCGCTATGTCGAGCACCAGCAACATTTAATATGGTCCAATGATGCCTTTAGCCCAAAATACAAACCAACAGTGACCCGTTGATAATATATTTGTTTTTGGATTTCATAAATCCCAAATACGGCAATATTAACTATTAATAAGACCATCAAGCTGAGTTTGTAGTTTATCGTTGAAAATGATTTTGTTCAGTGCATTATTATTAGACTTTAGTTCTTGTATCAATCAAACTTTGTGAAAATGTTAAAGCTTGCAATTCTTTGCATTGTCCTTTTCAAATAAACGCCACCAATCCAATGCAAGTCCTGATATAATATTAAAATTTGTTTAAAGTTTTAGGTCTGATGCATATGATGTATATTGAATAATAATGTCAAAGTTTTTATTAGTGTATGATGATAAGTACAAAAAAATATCTTTGAAATAAAGATCTTTGAAATAGGTTTAGCAGATATATGTCTACGTCTATAATACTGATATATCGTCTTCATTGAAAAACTATGAACAGCGAATATTTCAACTATTTGTATGGTATCATTTATAGAATAAAAGGACTAAAATATTTGAAAAGCGACTTAATTGGGCCCTGTGCACCATTCTTGTCGACTAGTACAATCAAATTCCTTCATAAAAAGTTGTTATTACGACAGCTCTTTTGATTTTCAAGTTCAGGGCATTCTTTTTAATACTTAATAATTGTTGCCTGATATTCGGAGTAATTACGTTTTTACGTAATTGTATTCCAATTAACGGATGAGTATTGAGAGTCAAAATATTTTATGGATTTTGTAAAACTTTTCATTATTTGTTTATTCTGAGAGTATAGTTTCGATAAGTTTTACAAATATGTATGAGTAGAAATATTACATCGTTTGCGATGCCCTCAGAGTTAATCAACTAAATTCGTAATTGATTATTTGCAGCAAATATGATACAAAAATTTAATAACAACAACGGCAGCAGTGAATCCTAAAGCCAAAAATGCATTTTATGGCATATAATCAACTGCGAATAATGCCACATTTGCCGCATATGCAGCACGTAAGCCACAAAATCTCCTAATAACATGCTTAGGTAGCTGTGTGTGCTTAATCCTCCATAGCTCTAAACTACATTTAGGCTGTTAATTTTTTGGAACCATGACGAGAAAAGTGTTTACATCACTTGCTTATAACATAAAATATAATTCTACCAAGATCGCAAAAACTCCAACAAAAAGTTCCAACAAAAAAGATGAAAACCTTAAATATGGTTGCTCACTATATATTCCGCCAATAAAATAGCATCGATCACACCCCAAAACGTGACCAAAGATCACGAGCTAGCATCAAGCTTCAATGACGACTATGACGAGTATTCAAGAGCAAGAACAAAACGTTAAATGATCAACAACTTCCAACTGCCAACTGCGAACTGGCAACTGCAAACTGGCAACTGGCAACTGGCAACTGATACTAGCAAGCAGCAAACTGCCAAAATGTGCAACCGCCAGCAGTGCAGCAGTGGCAAATACTACAGGTTACGGGCACTTCAATGTGTTACTGGAAGCAGAACGAACATAAACTTTTATTGATGGAAAGGACGACACCAACTTCAGTATAAATATAGACATGTTTATATATATATATATTGTAAAAGCTCATATACGTGTGCATATAGACGTAAGTGCAAGTCGTTGGTGGACTTGCATTCAGCAGCATCTCGCAACTAACCATTATGGAATTATGGTGTTTATGCTCCTTCGCTATTGCTGGAGCTGCTGTTGATGATGAAAACGATTAAAATGATGATGTTGTTGATGTTGCTGATGTTGCTGATGTACGGCAAAGCCAGCATTGATTTTCCGTTGTAGTTACAAGAATTTCAGCTTCTTTGTTTTTTGGGTTTTGTTCCCGTCTTATGTGATTGTGCGTTGTGCAGATTTAATGGTTATTTGCAGTTGCATATGCGTGAGAGTCAATTTACAATTGAACTTCTGTTTAAACCACAGTCTGAGTTCCTATTTGTCCGCTGAAGCACTGATTTGCTGCGGTTATGAATTAGGCGTTTTGCAATATCCCAAGTTGCACTTTGCAGTGCAGTTTGCAACGCTCGAAATTACTTTAAAAAAATTTTAATGAGTAGTTTTCTGTGTTAAGTTTAGCATTGACATTAAATCATACTTCATTCGTTTTTTAGTACTTCATTCTCAGATTTAATTTTTTTATTTAATTCTTATTAAATTGACCTTTTATGATAGTTGTCATTTACGTACCAGTTTTAGCCGCCAGGTTGTAAAGTGTTAAGTGTTAAGGTTAGAAAAACAAGTTCTCAAACTCACAATCAAAAATTAACTTGTCAACCAGATACTGTCATGCAAATCGGATTTCAGTCATACCCATAAAAATATTTTTCATATAATCATATAATCATATAATGTATTTAGCGCTTTTTGCTTTAGAATTCATATTTAATTGCGGTACGATAATAATTGCGACTGCGACTGCGATTGCCTTAGCGACACAGCGACACAGCGACACCTGCAGCATTGACTGTGAAATGTCAAAGCGAAACTATCTACCCGGCTGTTGTGTTAAATTTAACAATTATTAATGTTGCAGTCGTGTTTTATCAATAAAATATGAAAACCGCAATTTAAATAAATAATTTTTATTTTATTTAGCTTGCAATTACGTTCCTGCATACAAATTCCAAAAGGTGTGTAACCTTAAATTATGGAAGTGCTCAGCTAATAAATTGTCAACCGACTCAAAGTTCAGATTTTCCAAATGTTGAAATGCCAAAAAGAGCCACAGTTGTAATAAATAATTAATCCACTTGAAAAAAAGGAAAGTTGGGGTTTTAAAGAACTTAATTTTATTATTATTCATTTGCATTTCAAATTAATCATAAAACACAATTATCTCTGTAACAATCGTTAGAATATTGACCTATTGATACTTTGAACGAAATTATTCTTTCATTAAGATTTAGACCAATTTTCCAATGTGAAGTGCACTGAAGAACAAAATATTGTTATTACAAGCTAGAACAATAGTCATTGAGAACTAATAAATGGTTTTTAAATCATATCCATGTGTTCGTGCAAATACCAAAACCAAACTTTGTAATAAATTGGTTGGTATGCAAAACTCATACATCTCATACACCTTTTTTGCGCTAGGGCAAAAGCATCTGCAGCCACAATGTGAGACTTAAACCTACTAAAACCACCTCTTAGAAACGGGTTACGAAAATTTCAGCCATCAGACTGTAAAAAACTTTCAAATGAAATCGCACTCCATTTATCATATCATAGGTTCTTGAGTCCCCGAATTTATCTAAGCAAGTGTCTTTCATCTCATACGAGTATGGTAGCTACATTTATTCTTGAACCGAATTGGCTTATTTTTAATAGTAACAGATAATACAACC
The DNA here is from genome assembly GCF_002237135.1 of Teleopsis dalmanni. Taxonomy (NCBI): domain Eukaryota; kingdom Metazoa; phylum Arthropoda; class Insecta; order Diptera; family Diopsidae; genus Teleopsis; species Teleopsis dalmanni. Next base: position 137,242,547 of record NC_051846.1, on the reverse strand, counting down.
ATTCAAGAAACATTTGAAGGTTAAAATCACGTTCCATAAGTAAGAACCCATTCTTTTTTTTCACCAAAATCGATTAAAATCGATTTGTACGTCCTAATATCATATCGAATAAGTATTATAGATTGTTGGACTATTCTTTATGGTTGTTGGGTTATTATTCACAGTTAAGCTTGTTTGTAAACTAAACAATTTACAATTTTCTTTTATTTATGAAAGTTTTTCAGCAAAAATATCTCCTTATTTTCATATCACTTTATCCAGAGTGATTTCAATATATAATGTATTTCTACTTATATGTAATCTAATACAATTAAAGACGACTGTCTTGTATACTGTCGGTTTACTTTCCTACTAAAAAACTACTTCTATTTTGACTAAGTTAAGTCATATCACATTTCTAAAATTTTTAGAAGTATTCTGCATTAATGCAGATAGGACTTCCATTAAAAGATAATGGCAATATTGTCAGCATATGCAGTCACATATCAAACAACTCTTTCTATATTCCTAAGCAATTGGTTTACTGCAGAGGCTTATGGAAAGTAGGGAGAGGGTAAAAGAAGTGGACTGCAGCATCTTATGGATGACATACCCAACATATGTATTTTTGAAAGCGCTTATAATACCAAACAAAGCTGCAAGTGTGTATCTTGTACAATATATGATACACCACATCCTCTATTGTTTCTTATAATCGGGCTTAAAGCTCTCTTTTTTGAGTTTTTTTCTATGACGTGTTATTCGGTTTCAAACTTTAATTTTAAGGTTGTCGGAAACATGTTTTGGGTTCTTTAAGTATATATTTCTATTCATTATCAGTAAGAAATACAAAAAATTGATGATTTAATTATTGATATTCGAGAGTTCTAGAAAATCAATATATTGAACAAGCGCATTTTGAACAACATTAGAAAGACTCATACCGTCTTTAGAACATAAAGTTATGTATTTTATTTTCTACATAAAACAAAAGTGCTTTTATTATTTCATTTTATTATTATTTCATATTTAAGATGAATACTCAGGTAGTACGTATAAATAGTAAATCGTAATACCTAAGTGTTTTATCATTACTTATACCTAATGAAGAATAGTATCAACAAATCACAATTTATTTATAACAAAAAATGACTGTATAATCCCATTTAAAATACTTTGTAGCAAAATATATCCCTGTCATTTAGATAAGATCGGTATTATTGTATATCTACTTTACTCAACTACTGGAAATCATCCACAAGACAGTTTTCTAATGATTATTAATAATGTATCTCAATAAATAGATGCAGATTTCCGTGCAGATACGACATTCGTCGACAATTTGAGCTACCATTTTAAGTAATAACAATTTTGTTCAAATCAAAACGTATTTAAGACTATTAAAAAGCTTGTGGTCGGTATCCGAAGACCACCCAAACGAAAATCTTCAGCTAATGTCTCCGTGATTTATGTTGTGTATGCTTAATTGTTAAAGTTAATAAACAAAATGATAATCAACACGCAACTTGCCACCAAAAACAAATCCAACAATTAAAACTTCAAAGATAATCAAAATGAAATGCAATTTAATGCTCGCGTTTTAACCTTAAACCCAACAACTGCAACAACAAAAGCATACGAATAGTTGCATGAATAGTGTCGCTGCGACAAAGACTGCAGCCGGGATGCATCGACATCTGGAACGAGGAATGCATTCTCAAATGCACATTCAATGCTTGCGACCATAAAACTGCAAAATATTTATGACTTTAATAAAATTTGACGAAAAGACAAATTTTCCAAATGTCGCTCTCGACAGCCGAGGATGAGGAAGCCGCTGCAGCAAATCAATTTGAAATGTTTTGTTGTCATAAATTTAATTTTATTTTATTGTTGTGCTTGTTGCTCCATTGAACAAACAGTTTGTTGGCGATCATCAAAACAATATTTCAAATTTAGAAATATCGTGTGCCTACTTTGTGTACGTTTCGTGCTGTTCGCCCATTTGTTTGGATGGGCCAAGCCAAGCCAATGTATAAACTATGACATAAAAATGCTTGTAAACAAATTATTTGACAACCCACCCACAGCAGTAATTGTCGGATCCCCCAATATTTCATTTCTATCCATTAAAGAAAAAGAAAAAAATTGAATCAATTTTAGTACTCGTCGCTTGCGGGGTTAGATATATGTCTGGATGCAGGAAAAGTCTATTGTGCCATGTGCTGATGCGACGAGTGCATTTCTGTTATTATTTGTCACCTACTGATATGCTGTTTGTTTATTTTTTAGGAGGCATTAAATAAGAAGCATTAAACAGGAGCGGTTTTATAGAGCGCAAGTATGTTCCAAGCAACATCAGACAGCGTTTAAAATATATTTAATAGTTTTACCATATATTACATTATATTATATATATCACAGAAGAGCATTAAGAGACTCTCTCCACAGGAAAAAGAAAATTAATATATAATTACATTAACATCTATTTTTTTAATTATATTATTTAATTATTATATATTGTATAAATAATTCACATATTATATATCTTATATATAAAATTAACATTGTCAAAATGTTAGTTACCGTACTCCTCCGAAACGGCTTTACCGATTTTTACCAAATTTTATATGCGTATTCAGTAGGTCTGAGAATCGGCTACTATCTATTTTTCATACCGCTAAAGTGATTAGGGAGTCCCTACCCAGTAAAAATATCCTTAGTGCTTAACAAAAAATTTTTTATTTTTTTGACATAAATTTTGTTTATATTTTTGAAAAAGAAAAATTTTTTCTTAATATTTTATGTAACTACGCCAACAAGTACATCGAGCATTTACATCGACTTCGTTCTTCGTCTTCGGCTTGCATGGCAGATGGAAAATGTACTAAAAATTTTTCTAAAGATTTCACTAATGATACTATAACAAATACCGACGGATATCCAATATATCGTCGAAGAAATCCCGATAATGGGGGACAATGGCGGGTGGTAACGTATTCGCCTCTGCTAAGCAAGACATACAATGCTTATATTAATGTTGAGTTTTGCAGTTCTGTGAAGAGCATCAAATATATAAGTATGTCCATAAAGGCGGTGGTATGGCTGTGTTTAGAGTAGAAAATACTAATGTAAATGCTCCTCCAATGAACAAAAACGGTGAAATTACGCTCTACCAAATTGGTCGGTACATCACCTCCAATGAAGCTGCTTGGCGTATCTTCGGCTTTCTAATTCATGAACGGGATCCAGCAGCTGTTCAGGTAGCCGTCCATCTTGAAAATGGTCAGCTTGTATTTTTCACGAACGAGACAGTGATTGATCGTGGTACAAATCCACCTAAATCTGCACTCACTGCATTTTTTGAATTGTTTAATAGTACGGATGATTTTGGTGCCTTTGCAAAAACATTACTCTATTCACAAGTACCACGCTATTTCACATGGCCTTAAACAAAAAAATGGATGCCCCGCAAGCAAGTTTCACCAGTTGATGCATGTCTCAATTTATTTAAATCAAACGCTTATTTATAGTTAATCCAAGACACACTGAGTACTTTTATCTTCGACTGTTGTTGGTTAATGTTACTGGCCCATTATCATTATTATTATTTACAGTCAATCCAAGACAATTTAAATTTGAAGATACAACAGTTGTTGCCAGGGAACTTGGTATCATAAAATCTATTGATTTTAAATTAATAATTTAATAAATAAACTATAATAACTTAAAAATAATATTGTTTGGCGTTTGTTATTTTTATTATCCTTTTCGTTCATAGCGCTCCATGCCTATTTCATGCATATACCACATACTTACACACTTATAATAAGTAAGTTACTTTTGTCTACACTAGAATTTATCTAGAAACTAGAAATAATTTATAAGGCAAAACAACGTTTGTCGGGTTATCTAGTATATATATATAATT
>NC_051846.1:137234810-137238537 GCF_002237135.1 Teleopsis dalmanni | reverse complement strand
GAAGATCTATGGTCCCTTACGCGTTGGCGACGAGTATCGAATTAGATGGAACGATGAGCTATACCGCGACATTGACATAGTTAAGCGTATAAAAATTCAGCGGCTACGCTGGCTTGGTCATGTCGTGCGAATGGAAGAAAGTGCTCCGGCTAGAAAGATATTTGATTTGGTACCCGCAGGTGGAAAACGCGGTAGAGGACGTCCGCATCTTCGGTGGAAGGACCAGGTGACCAACGATTTGGGGGCGCTTGGTACTACCAACTGGCGTCAGAAAGCAAATAATCGGGCTGACTGGCGGAGGCTACTCGACGCGACCAAGGACGACACAAGTCTGTAATGGCCAATAAGAAGAAGAAGAAAAGGCCTAGTACTGAGACATACATAAGACTCAGTGCTGTCACGTAAGTCTTAATTGTGAGACATATGACTTAGTGCTGAGATGTAAGAGTCAGTGCTAAGATATAAGAATCAGTGCTGAGAATATGTCTTAGTGATAAGACATACATAAGTCTTAGGGCTGAGATATAAGACTGAGTAAGTGTAAGATATAAGACTGAATGCTGAGATATAAGATTCAGTACTGAAACTTAAGTCTTAGTTGTGAAACATAAGTCTTAGTGCTGAGATATAAGACAGTGCTGAGAAATGAGTTCGCAGGCAAGTTAATAAGTCAAAAAGAAGACCAAAAAAATTTTTTTCTATGTTTGTGATTTGTTGCATCAGAATTTACGTAGATACGATTACATATTTTTTATATTTATATTGGATTATCATAATATATTAACAGTTCAAAAGGTAGAAATATAAAAGTAATAATAATGAATAGTAATCACATTTCTTCATTTAAGAACATAACATGACATGGCTATAACCACCATATAAAACCATTTATACTAATTATTAGTTTAGATTTTATTAGATATTAGATAGCCTTTTGAATATACCCACTTTTAAATTACCTTAGTACTGACATTTTCCAAGACATTTTTTTCAGCGAATATGCCGAATAATAAGACTAAGATAACAAACCTTTACTCTCGGATTATCGAATTTTCTATTAAAAATGGTATTTACTATTCTTGGTAAGAAATAATTACAGTGCTACTAACGATCAAAAGATAATACTTTTTGGCTTCATTCGAAAACGAATGTAACGATCGTTTTAATATTCAAGTAAAAGCAAATTAATCGAACAACCACCTTATTCATCAACGTATCCGTTGCTATTGCTGGTCTCACTAGATATCTCAGCAATTTATTCTAAATAGATTTAATATCGGAAATTTTGATGAAAAAAAAGACATTTAAGATTTCGTGTCGAATAATATAAGCTCCTTTCCTGAATATGTCTAAAGTTATGAACTATTACGCCAAGCCAATCATCTTTTCAATAACTATATTCTGTAACTCTCAATTCCCGCCACTATGGATGCTATGTATCATGTAGATAATGTTCAGTCTACTGTTAAGTTCGCAACATTACAGAAGAACTATGTTTATAAGACACATGTCGTAACATATATATTTTTTTTTTAATGTAGCACAGAGTTCCGGTTATTTGTCTAGTTAGTTTATTTTGTACTCTGTGTGGTTTCTCGATATTAGACAAGCACATCGAACACTGCCATCCAATGCCATAGGACCAGATTGCTTTTATAACTGAAATGTAAATTAGAATCTTGTTTTCCAAGCTTCAAATTCCTAGTTTCGAAGTCTTGTTAATAAGACAGTGTAGCTGCTTGGATTTCTATTTGATTTGAGCTTTCTTACTCTCGATTTGCTTAGTCCCTGTCAGTCTTCTGTCAAGATGAGTGCTAAGATATTTCACATCGTTTGATTATGGCATAATTATATTATTCAAGACCACATGAAGACACAGGCTTCGAGATGTACTTTTGTGGTCAGTATATATACTATGAATAGTGGTATCATACTTAGCAACTAAGTGATTTGAGTGAGTATATCAGCCATGCAAATTAAGAAAAGAAACGGTTCAAGTGCGTCTTTGCATCAATTTTTTTTTTTGATGTAAGGGAATTGTATTTCAATTGAAATTTTCTAGTGGCGATAAATGAGAAGAAGAACTTATACGTATTTTCAGAAAAGAATTAACTTATTTTATACCTCATGCCAGACCATATTAAAAGCTTGTGTCACAACCAAGAATACTGTAGAGCAATATTTTTTGTGTTGAAAGGAAGTAAATATTTATTTGACTCTTCAGTTCCCTTGTTGTTGCACATATTCTGTTCTACAGCCGAATTGAAAATTAGTTTTAATGCGACTTTATATTTGTTATTATAGACTTTATATTTGACAGCAGTATTTTCACAAAAATTTTAGATAGTTCAGACAGAAACTTATGGGTCCATATACTAAGGATAAAGATAGGTCCTTTCATAGCTTTTGAATTATTTTTATTTAAAAATATGTCATTGCTCTGGATAGAAGTCTAGGGAAAGTTTAACTCAATAACATTAATTCGAAGTTCTGTGCTATTAACCTTTGACGTGCATTTTCTATAGCCGTAGGTGTTAAGGCACACCTTTTGAAGCTTTAAGCTAATTTAATTGGCAAAGGGAAATCACACAAAAAATAAAATAATAAAAACAAAATAGAATAAAACTTGAAAGAAAACAAATGCAATAAAAGAATGCAACAATATGGCAACTCATAAGAGAAGACAATGAAAGACTTGTGTACAGGAGTCGAACGACGTGGCATCTAATGGAAAAAGGATTCAATTGAAGGCTATTTTTAACGCAAATAAAAGAAAAACTGTGTTTAAGCGAAAATTGAAAGGGTTTAAGCCGAGGGTGCAGCAATTGGAAGAATTTTGACGTTATTGTGTTCCATGGAACAACCCATGAGTCAATTGCAGAAAAGAAAAGGCCAAATAATTGTTAAAATGTTTTATTCATTCATTGACTGGCATTTGAATTTTTAAGAAAAAACACGATTAGACTGATTAAATTTGCAATAGATACTTGGGCTATCTTTTGTTATTTTTCACAAATTTTTTCTTCTTTGAATTCCTGCTAAAAAATAAAATAAATCAATTTTTCAATTGACTTTCGTTGCTGTAGGCAAATGTTCACATTATCTACGGAAGGGTTAGAAGAACATTTACAGAAAAAATTGTGTATTTTGTGGTCAAATAAGTGGAAATGGAAGCGTTTATCTCGTTGATTTGTGCAAAAAGGATACTTTGCCAATGTTTATTTGTACATAAAAATTGCTGGCTTAATGCTTTGATGTTTGTGTGCGAAGGAAAATGAAGGCTGTCATTTAATAAATTTACATTTTAGTTAAATTGATAAATATTTTGGTCGGTAATGTGTTTACAGCAGAAGCAGCCACACCCACTACTTCTTACTACTGTTTACTTTACTTAATTGCATTTATTTGCAATTTATTATACAAATTTGCTGAAGCAGAATTTTACGTAGAAGCGACAAATAGCCTCAACTTGTTTTGAGGAAAGTAACGATAGAAACCAGAATAGTCAAAAGAATTGATGGAGATGAAAGGGTGAAAGGTTAATTCAGTGCACGGTTGACATTCACTCAGGTCGTGCAAATATATTCTGGTTGACATTTGTAGTTAAGTTCAACTCTCGGTTGGTCCTTAATTTGGCCTCAGGTGCAGTTTAGTGCTTTCGAGCGGAAGCGTAAACTGATGCTGTAAAACTTCTTAAATTGGCCACAAAGTTGTTCTAAACTCACTG
>NC_051846.1:137220392-137234710 GCF_002237135.1 Teleopsis dalmanni | reverse complement strand
TTAATAACAAATGGTGGTGATGTATTTAAGTATAATTAATTGTCTCAAAATTAGGAAAGTTTATCTCCTAAATCTGTATATATCAGATTTATAAATAGCGATTGAAATAATAATCCGTTATTGCCTTCTAAATAAGCATAAAGTATGGTTAGAACTTTCGACAACCCCAGACGCATCCTTAGATATCCTTTGAGAATATCCAGCTATTATACATTGTAAGAGAAGAATTTTCCATAATGAATTTGTCCACAAATCAAAGTGGTCAAAAATCGAACTTGAAAAGATTGAGACCTTTCTGAATACACCTAACGTGAAAGAAATATATCGGTTATTAAAAATAGCACAGGATGGACGCAGTGTCACGAACAGATTATGTTCGAGTCTACCAAATACTTTACTATTCTATAATATATATTTGGAGTCTAATAATGAAAAAATACTAACATATCGTTGAAAATTGCTTTGTTGTTTCTTGAAGTATTCTTTTTTATGATTAAAATACTTTTGCATGCGTTCACGTCATTTGTCAAAGCATTTTTCCAATCTTCAGACACCTCCATAACATCACTATAAATAACACAAATAACGCTTTTTCACAAAAAGTCTAAGATAAGTTATGTTTAATAATATTAAACTTTCTTCTGTGTGGAAACGTCAAATAACAGCTCACAACAATTAGTGTTGCCAAAGCTCAAAAAAGTGACCCTCGTAAGTACTGTTCTCATGTTATTGCTCAAATATCAACTATTTCTTACAAAAATCCAGCTCCATCTATTGTTTAATTTCTATTTTATTTAAAAAAACAGACTCGTTTTTCACGATAATATAAGAATAATGTTTCGAAGGAACATATATCCGTACCACGGTAATATAAGAATAAGTTTTCAAAAGAACATATATTCGTACTTTGTCTTTACGTTGTAAAAAACGTAGTTATAGGTACAGCATTTATGCAATATGCTGATCCATAGGCGGTCTACGTGTAGTCTGTCACAGACTCGCCCGTAAACCTAAAATTTTCTAAGAGAGTATTTTTTAAAGAAATTATATTCTGATTAAAAGGAAAGAGGAGTATAACTTATAAAGAACGAGTATCCTTTTAAATGCAACCAAAACATTAAGATATCTAATTTTTCTTATATGTAATAATGTCAACTCTGCTTTATTTGTTTATATAGCACATATAGAACTGAGCACATATTTCTATGCGAAACGACATTCATATGACGAGACATCATAATGACGATAGACCGCAAAATGGGCTGTTAAAATACGCCATTATTATAAAATTAAATCACTGCCGCAGGGGTTGTTCGTTCCTAAGAGCTGTTACCTGAATAGTTGCGACAAAACTACCCCAATAACCCTTTTCGTTGATGATGTATAAACCTTTTTATAGTTTGACACATACAGACAAACATACTCGACTAAATAATCTTTGGGAAAATATAAAAAACTACAGTAGTCGGTGGTTGTTCATGTGTAATGCGATATCGTAAATTTTGCGTCAAAGTTTCTGGTTCGAGACTTATTAGTCCACATGCTAATTGTGGTTGACAACAACGGGGGTTGTCGTAAATTATGGTCAGAAATTGTTAGAAAATAAAATAATTCCCAAGGTTTTTTCTTATAAATTTATATGCATTCAAAGACTTTGTGCTAAGTTCCAGTAATTAAAAATAAAAAACGAAACCTAATAAATTTCAATTAAAAATTTATACTAAAAGTATTCTTGACTTTCCATCGAATCAAAAAATAAATTAATTCTTCCGAAATGAGCACGAAATTGCTAAGCAACTTTGACGTCAGAGTTCGAAAAAATGCTCGTATTTTGCAAATTCTAGGCTGCGGTTCGGATGCGACAATGGCTGCGGCTCATCAAAATTATTCAACTTCTTAGACTTCATTCGATCCGCTAGACGGGAAGACTTTCCATTGTTTAACAATTAAATTGCTGAAAAATGGCAAAAGTTGTTCGTCATTAGTGGAGCAGAAAAGGGCCAGGGAGCAAATTTTAAACCTCATTATATAGAAAATTTTAAAGGGAAAAAAAATTTAAAATTAAATAAATATCCGTGTTTAGGTGAATTCCCAGTAAGGTTTCACTTGTTTAAACCTTAGCTAAAATTAAACGACGCCCCTTGGTAATGGGTCGCAGAGAAACACAAACACAAAGTTCACCAATAACTCCAAAAAACGATAACTTATAAAAAAAAAAAACAATAACAATAAAATAAAACAAAATTATTAACCGTCCTGAGCTCGAAACTAACAGAAAAGAGTTTAATTTTTGTGTACTTTCCAAACATTTGTTGTTAGTCGTCGTCATATTTTTGGCAACAAAGGGTTTGGCTCAGCGTCTATGCAAAACTGTTTAAATGCCCTGGCCTCATACTAATTAATTCCCAACTGGGAATCCGGAAACGGGTTACTTCATCAGTGGCTGCTCGTTTACCCACCAAATGTGAGATTGTTATTTCTTGTCTTTCAAATTATGGACGAGCTCTTCACTGCTGCAGCCTCACTTTCATATTCGTTGTAATATCATTCCATTCACGTTGTGACGACAATTTTCGTGTGCCCGGCTGCGCTGTTCTCGCAATCCTTTAGCACATCTTCAGGATATTGTGCTTTCCGATTTGCGGCAAATTTGCGCCCTTTTTGCCAATCTAATAACTTTATTAAATGTATCCGTGTAATCATCTAAGAGTGTGTATCTCACGTCGACAGCGTATGCTGCATGCTTCAGCTGCCTGCCTTTGTTGGCTACATTTCATTAATTTCCGTCTGTTCCTCTGCTGCAGTAAAAATTTCTATTGCAAATATTTTCATATTATATGTTTTGTAGACACAGAAGACAGGAGGCAGAAAGCAGAAGGCAGAAGACTGTGCTTACCCACAAATGAGTTTCTGTTTGTTTTGAAAGTGAAAGGGTTGCAAGACTCTGGCGGGTACGTTGGGGTTGCCTCAGAAATTATGATGAAAATCAATAAAAACATGCTTTACTCATAATGAATGAATGCTGCACGTTGAATGTTGCTTCTGGAAAGACACAAACATTGTAAACTTCGCTGCCAATTTTCGATTTTCATTTATGTTTGAGCAAAATTTAATTTATTCAGTTTTGCAGTATTTAGGCACATTAAATTAAAGCTCGTAGCCATCAAATTTGGCTCGTATTTGCTTTTATAATAAAAACTTGGAAGACGTAAAGTTGCTATCGGCACTTGAGACAAGATGCTAATTGGCAAACATGCGGCTTGATTACTGTTTACCGAACAAGTCAAGAAAAACAAAAGTTTCATAAAAATCAAATTTCCGTACATACCTACTCGTAATATATACTCCTACATTTCGTTTTAATGTCAATTAATGCATTTCACTCTTAAACACTAAGAATATCTATTATTTCAAAAAAGAAAAGTTTTTCAAAATTGGCGTCTTCAATTTAGAACTTTATAATTCTACCCAGATATCTTGAGTTTTTATAAGCTTTACGCTAAACTGAATAAATTTATCAAAAACCAAAGTATGCATACAGAGTGTTTCCTTACAAAGTGATGATTTTTTAGTCCAAGAAAAGAATGGACTCAGGGGGCACATTTTTCACAGTGGTACAGAGCATAAGTGAGTATTCTATCCCAAAAAAATCTTTCAGCAAAAAGTACGCAATACCTTAAAAACAGCTAATTCGATTCCGGATGAGAAAAATAAGAACTGACTCAGTCATATCTATATATTAATTTACCAGCAAAGTAGTTCCTTAGGCTTTCATTTAGTTGAATAAAGAGTTTTAACATTTGTGATTCCGAATAGATAAATTACATGGATTCATATAATGTCTAACGCATTTTTGACAAGTTTTAAAGAGAATCTTTATTTCGTTTCGTTTCTGGAGAATGTAGATTTCTATATTCACATATAAACTACAGTTATGGACCAAAGTGAAAACTAGCTTAGATTGCATTAACCAGTGTGTATTTGAGTCTGATTACATATTGAATTAACATACGACTATATATAAACTGATGTGAGTATATACAGGGTTAGGCGAATGAACTATACAGGTACCAACTATACAGGTACATCTCTCATACTGATATTGCCAAATTCGTGAAATTCATACTAACGACATCTGTTTATAGAAAAAAAGGTTTTTCGAAATGGAATTCAAACGTAATAGTGTGATTGCATTATATTTGGCTGAAGAATGACAACCAGCTTTTATTCGTGAGCTTAAACTCCTTAAAGTAAATAAAATGTTTGTGTATCATACCATAAATCGTTATAATAGTACAAGCAGTTTCGCCAAGTGCTTGCGAGGACGTAAAAAAACAGAAACATCACTTATCACCTGAAATGGTACGGAGAGTGACGGCTGGACTTAAACGAAATCCACGTCGTAGTGGTAATCAAATGGCCAAAGAACTGAAAATATCACAGCGAAGCATCCGACACATATTCTATTCCAAAAAAAGCTCAGTCTTACAAGTTCCAGAAGGCACAAGATCTTTTACCAAAGCAACTAAAAGTTAGACTTAGAAGAGCAAAGGAGTTGCTATGTTTACACGAACATGGCGGATTTTCACACATTGTGTTCTCTGATGAGAAAAATTTCCCCATTGAGCAGTTCATAAACTCTTAAAATGATCGTGTTTAGGTACTTAACTGAATGCACTGAGGAAAATTGGTTGGAAGTTGCTTTAAAGCCGTGGGTACGTAAATATTTCGGTCGTAGACCATGAACGTTCTAACAAGACTTGGCACCGTCTCATAAAGCTCGTGTGAGCCATGAATGGTACTACACTTAATTTCCACAAAATGGCTTTCAAATTTGTCAGACACAAATCCAGTATGAATGCGTTGAAATCCAGTGGATTTCTTCAGTATGAATGCGCTGAAGAAAGCCATTGTACAGGAATGAGCCAATATACCGAAAGATTACATTCGTGAAGCATGCAACTCATTTTTTAATCATATGAAGGTTATTGTTAAGGCAAAATGTGCTTACATCGGGCTAGAGTGAATGGATTCTGAAATTTTGATTACCATACGTTCGCAAATTTTTGTGATTTCACTGGATATAGGTAACAAATTTTTAAAGTAAATATTTTTATATGAATTCTACATTACTGTTTGAAAAGTCTTCTTTAAATAAAATTTTGAAGCTCCTGTTTTATGACATATATTGCTATATAAGTATTATAAAAATATATATTATAAGTATTTTCAAAAGCTTATATTTAAGTCAATTATTACCGTCTTAAATTTAAACGACCTTAGTAAAAATTTTAAATGCGGTTCAGTTTTAAGCAGTAAAATTTCTGAATTCAGGAAACAAACAGTGATAAATTCGCCACAATTTAATCGGTTAGTTTGCATCTGGCATCTCTAGGATCATAACAGGATATATTTGCAATTCGACTTGGAAGCCAACCAATCACAACTATCATTTATTCTTCCCTATCCTGACATAAAGATTTCAATCTATATATCAGGTGATAAAAAAATTTTCACAATAACTTCATTTGTCTTTATTTGCAGTGATGATCTGCTGGTATCGCATAATATGTGATTATAAGTGGCTACCATATACCTTCTACTTAAAAAGTATCCGGATTTTGTTGTTTGTTAAATATTCCTTAAGTAATAGACCTTTTTCAAAATATTTTTTTTTGTTATGTTGGTACACCCTTTCTTGAAATATGGTACAAATTTGAGCGCCATCTGTCAATTAGTTTGTTTACAGCAGCTGTTAATGTGAGACTACCTCAAGTGAATTTAGCGATTTTTACTATAGAAAATTCTTGTTGTACGCGATTTTTTGACGAAACACGGCACCACTGTCATCGTTAAGGCATCATATTCGGCAGATGTGGCGCAATGCGACTTTTTCCTGTTCCCGAAACTCAAATTGCCCCTTCGTGGTAAGCGTTTTGAGTCCATTGAATCGGTAAAAGAGGATTCACTGAAGGAACTAAAAGCCATACCTTCACGGGCCAACGAAAAGTGTATGGAAAGTGTATGTATTGGGGGTTAAGCGTTGGCATATGTGTATCGCTTCAGAAGGAGCATATTTTGACGGAGATAAAATAAATTTGGAATAAAATTTAAATTGATGTGGTTTTATTTACAAAATCCGAGTACTTTTTGAGCAGAAGGTATTCTAAATTTTCCAGAAGTAATTGTTTATCAAATACTAGTCTTGTTTTCAAAGTTCTTTATTTATTTTACCCAAAAATTTCATTATTCTAGTTCTAAATCTAATAAATCTAGTTTAAAGGATGTCGAAAAAAGTACATATACCTATGTTTTAATACCTATCCAAAGTAACATTTATTATAATATTTATATTAGAACAATTTTTCTTGAAAGCAATTAGTTAAGGAAAAAGGTATGACGATCAAATTCTTTGTGTAAAAGTAATGATAGAAAAATAATAATAGTAAACATTCCCTAAAGTAACTCTACGTTTCAGTTTCTTTATACATATTGTATATTAATTTATTTTAAATATATTATTCTAAATCGTTATTAGGATCTACATTCTCTACAATTATATAATTTACAAGGTAGACATATTTTCACAATAAAATATTGATACAAGAAAAAGATAGATGCGTTAGAAAATAGATACACAAGACAACAGAAGAGGCTACTGCACTCATACTGAACAAATGGGCTTTTAACATGAAACCACACATTCTAAAGGACACTAAATTGGTTTGTCCTGCAACGATTAATACACAAATATAAATTAAATACCAGCCAGTCCACATGAGAACACGCAAACGTTTCCCAAGGAATTTTTTTTTCATTTTGAGGACGAATTAATAAAAAAGTCATAGCGCAGCATCTATGGGGAATAGGAAAGGAACCGTCGATATACGTTTTAATGTTGTGATTGGTGTAATATCAGTTGTAACACATAAAAGTTACAACAATAAAAAAATAAGAAAAATTATGAAATACGATGAAATACGAGTATCTGCAGCTTCCGTAATTGAAACATCAAAAAAAAAAATGCAAAACAGAGGACAGACAAATTGAACTGAAAGAGGAAAATCGAATGGTGCTGCGGGGGAGGTGTTTCCATTCACTGTTTTGATAACGTACAAGCCGATTTCACACTTCCCCGTTGCAATTTCCAACAAATTTACATGCAAATCACTCGATTCGTATGAAGTTGTCAGCAATGAAAATTCTGAAAAAAACACTGAAATACACAAAGACACATAGAATCAAAACCGGAAACATAATATAGCCACAGCGATATTTGATTGTGCTCCCGAGAATTGTATAGCTTGGTTTTAATACAAAAAAAAACAGTTCACGGCATTAAAAATGAAACAATCAAGTGGGGTCGTCCTTGCAGGCTGAGCTGTCATTGATAATGTTCTGATACTTTAAATTCGACGCTTTAACGTATCTCCTGTGCCATCAAATAACAATGGAGACCCCACTTAATAGACAAACGACTGGCAACACGCGGATTCCTTTGCTTTATTTTAACTACACCGTTAGGGCCAGGACATCACTCTGTCAATTGTTGTGGAATTTACAATTGTTCTTTTTTTTTTTTTTTGCTACTTTTGTAATTTTTTCATGATTTTTGTTTACTAACACAAAAGCTGAAAAAATTGCGGATTACAATCGCGGATTTCCATTACAATTGCTGATATTTTTCTTGTTCCATTTTCTTCACTGGTAAAAGTTCGAGTTGCGCTACACAAATACTTCATGTTTGCCTTCAGAGTATATACAATCCCGAACATTTGTGTATATAAGTCTATTTTGTGCCACTTAAAGTAGCTCAACTTTCATTGCCTTATCGTTTCCTTAGACACTTTCTTGCCTGTTTTAAGCTCCTTCAATTTCGCTAATTTGTTAACTTTTACTTAGCCTACACTGCCTTGGGGTATTTGGTCCGAAAGCCTTGACGTAAGTGAATTAAATTGGACTTTTATGAATTTTTATTTGTCTTCTTATTAAATCAGATAATAACTTAATACACTTTATTAAGTACATTTGAGCAAAAAAGTTTCGTTTTTTCCTTTTTATTTACGTACTTCAATATCCTTACAGAATGATTCTAATGAACCCATAAGTTCTATGACGGGCGGTTCCAATTATAAACACAAATAAATAAATTCTAAAATATAAAAAATTTTATAAAAGATAAAATGTATAAATATTGTTAAATATTATTTTTTTGTTTTGAAATACAATATGTTGTAATAATGAATTATTATCACTGCAAAACAATTTTAAAATGCTCTTAATCAGCTTAAACCATAATAATTAATAACCTAATTAAAATAAAATTGAGTTCAATTAAATTGTTTTGTAAAATGGCTTAATGTGAAATACTTTTATCTGATTATCACATCACAATCATCATTAAATTTAAATCAAATCACAGAATATCAGGAAAACATTCTCGTTTCCACACTCGTCCTTCCCACAGCAGAAATGAACTCATCAAATCAATCATAAACATTTCACAAAACAAATTTTGCAAGTAATGCAACAATACTAAAATCTGCATCTGAGCTGTTCAGTTGTAATCGAACGGGGGAAAAAGGAAAAATCATCATTTTCCAATCACTCATAAGAACGATGGTGAGAAAATTAAGCGTCGAGACGTTAGCATTTGTGGCGACAGCAGCAGTTGCTGAAAAATATTGAGAACCGATACGGGCTCGAAGAATGGATTGTGAATATGCAACGTGACGCAAGAAGTTTTATTTGAAAATTTTTGATATATAAAACAGCATAATAATAATTCAATGAAGATATATACTTAACTATTGCACTCACCAATGGCTCAAAGTAAAAAACCTTAAAGCTTCAGGAAACAATCTCCAATATTTTACCCAAAATGTTCTGAAAGATTTAAGTTCGCAATACTGAATGACAACTTTAATTTGATACTTTAATTAATTAAAAATTTCAAATAATTTTTAGGAAATTTAATTTTGAAGAACGATTGTTGTCCAATTTATCAATAACTGGTTTAAATGGTTCTTAACCCAGAGTCAAAACTAACAGAGATTTTAATATTTAATTCTGAATGTATATACAAAAAAGGTATCAGATACTTTTTCATTGTATAGGTTACAATGGCTCTGATTTTTACTGTAATATGGTTAGTTTCCAAGTCCAAGTTTAAGACATTATAAAATCTACTACTTTGATTTGATGCAAGCCATATTATTGTATGATGTAAGATTATATGATATTCTTAGAAAATACAAACCACTGAACTGATTTTATTAAATAACTTTCTAACATTTGCGAAGATATCGGATTCTATCATAAATATATATCAATTTAAAGAAAACATTCAGATGTAAGCCTATATCTCGTAAATAAGTAGGCTGTGGTGTGCATTCAGTGAATCGGCTGAAGAGTAACAATCTTATAAAAATTAGTCAGAAAGACAACACACCCGTCGTTTACCTACATATAAGAGTCCAAATATTACTTAAATAAATATTTTGTACCAGTTTTTCTGAGGATCAAATTAACAGTTGGTGTCGCAGTGCTTCTTATGATTGCATGAGAAGTATGCCCTTCCTGTTTACCTTCTACAATGGATTTATCATAAAGCAACGAATTGAGATTTTTCCCATACTTATATTTTTATTACATACCAAAGACATAGTACATATAAAACGTATATATATATGCATTTATATATATGCATATATATGTAACATATATATGAATGTGTAAACATAAGTACGAAAACAGCTTGTGAATTGCACCAAAATCCGCTTCAGCAGATTGGCTCATTTCAATTAATCGTGGTAGTTGCGCATATCCCTTCCGCATCAGTGTTTCTGTTAATAATTTTGGATTAATTTTTGATGTATGGTAGTGCGGGTGCAGTTTCTATTCCATCAAGAAACATAATGTGTACTAGATTTAAACTATTTTATTCATTATATAATTTCATATATACAACAGTGCGCATTAGACTTTGTTTGAGGATAAGGATTTTGTTCCGATTGTGATGAAGACAGTTTGTGAGTTTTTTGATTTTGTACTTTTGCACTGATAAACATCTGAAGTTGGCATATTTTATGTCTATGGAATTTTGTAAGATGCGTTTCAGTTTTAAGTAAATATTTGAATTGGATTAAAATTTTATTTCTCATTTTCTACAAAAAATACAAAAACTATTTTTGGTTAATCAACATAACAAATGCATCAAATTTTGTTTTGTTATTAATTTTTATTTTATTTTATTATTATTTTGTTACCTGATTTAAGAGCACCAATTCTGACCTCGAAATCATGAATTTTATTACAAAAATTCGGCAGATATTGCTGAAAACGGTATCAATTACTTCGGATTCGACAGCAAAAGTAATAGTTATTGCATTTAACTTTGACTTCAGCCTCTGAATTTAAAGTAATTTATTTTCGATGTGAGCATATTTAATTACAACTGAACTGAACTTCAGTTATCACCAATACTGATATGTATCTCATATACCTACAGCCATTGGTAATTATATGGCTAAGCCTTGAACTCATTAACTTATGATTTTATTATAATTAGACTATAAATCAAATGAGGAATCAATAAACTACATTCACACAATCTTCTATGAGATTTTGTATACTTTGGTTCAATTATTAACACGCCAAACCTTAGTGGAGCAATATGGTATATCAGCTCATTACGCCTGAACCTCAGCTGACAGAGGAAATGGTTTGACACAAAGACCAGTGGCGTAAGCGAGTTTCCGTTTTCAAACTTTTTAACAAAACTCTAAAAGCCTCCAAATTTCAATTAAGCATCATTAAGTTTATTTTTTTCTTTTTCCAATGCATATTTGTGGAAAGTAGCACGCTTCTACTTTACACACGTCAAATAAAATAACTATTAGAAAAGTCTGTTGAAGCCCCGGAATGTCTTTCAAAAAAAGCTTCATTGAGTTTTAATTGTCCTGCGTCAACCGAACGAAACGTGCTGAGATGACATGCGATTCGGCGTCAGTGCCACTTTTTACGGCTGGTCGCTGGACTGCCACACACTAAATGACATTTTCATTGGAAGATGTTGACTCGAGCAGGTTGGACAAATGACAGCGTAACAGAGCACGGAGCGTTTCAGCCTCAAACCCATTAAAATCACTTGGGTTGTTATAATGAGATTTCAGTGTGTTTCGTGACTAAAATGTAACAATTTTTCCATTTTTTCATAATTTTCTATTTATGCTGTGACTACGGATCGTCAACCTGGTAGCAATCTGAGTTTAATGTTGGTCGTCGCTGTAGCTGGTAATGATGATGACACTGAAATGATACTGTTTTTATAGCTTTAGTAACTCGTTGATCCATTTTCATTGTCATTGGCCGTTAGAATCTTGTGGTCATTCTGACAACAACTCACAGCCACTTTTCTATCGTTTCCAATGAATATGACTTGCGTCGCTTTTTTTAATTGTTGACAGGGAAATGATTACAAAAAGAGTTGCAGGCAAATGGAATACTGGCATGTTCTCGATGGTGCAGTTTTCATTTCCTAAATGAAAAAAAACCTAAAAACATGTAATGACTTATTATAAATAAGAACACTAATGATACGAAACGTGACATATAAGAGTAAATTTTTACTTTTACATTACTTTAAAAAATTTGTCCATCCTAAAGTGTCAACTAAGCATCTCTGTCCGATAGGTTTATTATGAAAATAATAGATTGCTAATTTCAAAGTTCAGTGCAAACCGAATTGTCACTTTGAGTACAGATAAATCTCTCACAAATGAGTATAAATAATTAAAGTGCACTTACCGCCTCTTGGGAACTCTTTTGACGGAACCAATTCCAGTTTTTCATCAGCTTCGTTCAGTGTTTGCCAGCTATGCATTTGTGTCTCAATTAAACTGCTAATCTCGCTATGCACTGTACGCTGTTCATCTTGTGCTATTCAAACTTCCATTGGCCGGGCATCATATGTGGCAATAATTAACCGACTGACTAGATTTTTTTATTGTGCAATTTATAGATTTGCAGTTTATAATTTGCTATGTAATCAAAGCAGAACTTAACTACTGTCCTAGTCGTAGTCGTAGTCGTAGTCACTGTCAATGTTTGTGCTTCTAGTGGACTCTTCTCATTCTTTCTAATCTTATCTTCCGCTGGCAGAACCACAATGACACCAATAAATGTGTTTTTTAATGATCAGCTTGGTTAAATGTATCTGGACGTGTTATTAACACGCAATTTCGTAATTTAAATGCTCTCCGTTTTATTGGAAAATGTATAAATATAATTTAGATGCTCTAAACTTCAATGCGGCTTAGAAAAATAATCAGTAAATTATTTGATCTATACGTCCATTCTACTCTGCCATCGTAATAAATAATAATTTTTATCTTCATTTGGATTTGACAAATTTAAAGCTCTTTGCAAGCATAATATGTTGTAATACTTCAAATTTATGAGCTTAAAGGAAGGTTTTAAGTACTATAAAAAGCTAAGATAATATTTTAAGAGTGATCATTAGATTTTAATTAGTGCAGCAGACATTAGTCATGATTATTATAGTTTAAATTAGTAGTAATCTTGCTATAGTCACGGGTAAAATAATTAATTGACTTCAGCAACATTCCAACTTAAAAGATATCTGGGATTGTTTCTCTAATTGAAGTAATAGGACTTCTAACAAATATGAATAGCAAAATTTCAATTATGTCCGGTAAATGTAAATATCCTTTGCTTTCAGAAATGTTAGAAAATTTCAGTCTTATATACTTTAATTAAAAATTAAATGTCAAAATTAAATATTTATTCGTAGGTAGGTCATAGGTCTTAGCCGAAAACTACTGATATAAATCTACTAAGACTACTAGCACTGAAGAAAATTTATTCATCCCAAGACCATATCATCAATTATTTCCAGGTCTTCTTTAAGATAATTTTTTTTTTCATTAGATTGTTTTAATGCAAGATATCGGAAGTTGATTAATATATGGAACATTTATCATAATGACCAAACAGAATACTGTGAGAAAACTTCAATTACTAAATGGCTATATTAATATTTATCGTAATGAGCATGTAATGAGCATGTAAAATTATAATTATTTATCATATTTTTAAATTAACACAAAAATTACATTTAATATATAAAGTAATCATTTTCAATATAATTTTAAAAGTAAAGTGATTTCAAAGGATAAACTTCTAGAATTATTATTTTAGCAATTAGATATATATTTAGATAAAAATTCACAAGACTCCCGGTTCGCAGTTAACCGGAGAACTGTGAGTTTAATAAATATTTTGTGCAAACAATAGATCCTAATCATGTAGAGCACATTTTGTCCTTTAAATGAAAATATCCTAATATCAGAGGGGATAAAATCTTCCATCGCAATATTCTGTCCTTGGTTCATATCATAACCAAAAATCACGAAAAATATAGCCAATACATTTATCTACTTCCAGACAGAGACAATATTCTTTATCTCAGATAGGTTCAGCAATCTCAGTTTTATTCCACTTAGCAGAACTTCATTCCGTCGTTGTAAGAATACAGCATCTGCTATGTTATGGAGAACTGTTTTTATAAAAACAAAAAATCTAAATATAAAAATTTTATTTAAAATGATAATAAGTACTTTATTTGCCTTATTATTTTCTATTTTATCTAATTCTTCTTCTTCTTCCTCTTCCTCTTCAATAACTTCGTGATTTAATCCTGGATATAATCCATATGATTTTAATTTTTTATATTAATTTATAGCGTTTAATTGTCTGCTGGTGGAAATAGAATTGCTGCGTTGAACCACAGATCTTGGACCCATATCATGTTTTCTATTGCTCGATAAACTGGCGATAAGCAGCCTTCTGTCTTAAAATCTGTAAGGGCTTATTGTAACGCATAATTTCGTAACTAGATAATACTTTATCTGAAAAAGTTTTATTTAAATTGGTTTACAAGATATTGAAAGCTTAGAATAGCTTCAAGTATACAAACTGATTATTCCAAAAACTGCTTTTTTATTTATTAGTATCAAATTAAAATATTTCGTTTGATCGAAATCTATATGAGGAGGTAGACTCCTTCCAAATTGATCAGGCAATGGAAATCAAGGGTTTAACGTTAATTAGATGAGATACATAAAACAACAAATGCCTGTTCATTCGGCATGTTAAAGAGCAGACTAGAGGAAGACTAGTTTGCATATTAACTATGTAGAATAAAGGCTAAAAGTTATACAGGTAGATATCTTTAGTTCGATTCGTTAGATCATACTTGTCAGATATATATATATAATGTATGAGGTTTGTAATAT
>NC_051846.1:137204007-137220292 GCF_002237135.1 Teleopsis dalmanni | reverse complement strand
AGATATTAATTTTTTTAAAATATTACTATTTTGTATATAATAATAATTAGTGTATATAATAAATTATATTATATGTATTAATAAAATTTTTAAAACATTTTTCCCATCAAATATTTTTGCTTATTTTCCACAGTCTGTTTGGAAAGTAATCAAAACTAATTTCAAAGGAAGTGAAATAATTAATTTTTATATATATATAATTTATATGTAATTATATGTATACAATTTTGTATATATATATATTCATTTAGATACATTTTCTGTCAAATTTGACTAGTTCTGGAATATTTAATTTAATTTATTTTCATGTAGGAAGCTAATTTTTATCGACTAACGCAGCTTTAATTGCTTCTGTGCACGCTCGAGTTATTTTAATTTTTTTTGGACTCTAATAAATGGTTCTGATAAAATTGGATGTTAAAAAGTTTATTAACACAAAAGCTGTTTCTCTAAATTCGTGATAAATTATATATATTAAAAAATATTTGCTGCATGAATCTCAGATTTTAATTTATTGTATATAACAGCTGGAACTTTAAGTGAAGCTGCTGATATAGCTTAGAATAGGAAATCAGTTTTAACAATAATCGAGTTTAAGTTCCGTAGCTATTGTATATAAAGAAATATGTAAAAAAATCTATCTATATATTGATTAACTTAAAACAAAAAATAAAGAACTGTATGTAAACATTTAAAGTATCTAAGAGTAAATAATTGAAATTTTATAAAGCCTTTCGGAGTACTTTTGGAATGCACTCGTCGAAAAGCATTAACAAAATTGCTGCTGCTTTAAAGCACTAACAGAAATTTTTTCTCTAACATTCTTTTCATAATTTCGTTAATTATTGTATTTTTATACTAATAATAAAAAAATAAGTATATTTTTGTAGAAATATATAAGCACGCTTTAATTCTTACTAAACAGTTTTTAACTTTGTACACCAATATTAACAAACCCTAACCTGAACCCTTAACCCTCGTTAATTTCGCAATTAAATTTTGACATTTACTATATATTTTGTATTTGTTAAAAAAAGTCATCTATAAATATTCGTATTTTCTCTTTTTTTCATTCATTTTTGGTACAACACAGGATGATAAAAGTCTGGACATAATGGGACAATACAAACCAGAAATATTTTGTTAAGAAATTACAAGAACAAAAAAGAAAAGAATGCTCAGTTACTTTTAGAACAAAAAGTGCTAATCGAACAAATGAAAAAATAAAACAAAAATAATTAATAAAAGCATCCAGAACAAACTTAAAACACTTGAACAATTTATTAATAAAAAATATATTATATATAAACAAATTAAATAAAATTGAATCTTAAAGATAATCATAAGCAAATAAAAGTATCTCACACATCACCTTATTATATATCATTATACATGTTAAAAGAGTTTATTAAATAACAAAAAAAAAAAAACATTAAGTTCATTATAATTAAGTTTAAATTAAAAAAAAAATTAATTGATTTTATTTTTTTAAATGATTTCGCTTGTATGTGTTAAATCTGAAAATATATAAAAATAAAATAAATAATAAATAAAAATCGAATATTTGAGTCACTTGAGTCACAAGAGTAAAATCTAAACAAAAAGTGCGTCGCTTCCAACTGCAAATGTTTCAATTTTAAACGTTTCGCATTTTAAAGCAATGTAAAAAATCTTAGTATCTTCAACTATTAATGCATATTTACACACATTTACATCTACACTTTAAGTACACGCACATAGATACACATATACATATACAATAACAACTTTAAAATCGGCTTTAAAATTGCGTTGAAATACAGGTAAGCTTAATGTAAAGTATAGAATAACAATAATTACTAAAATCTGTTACTAACCTACTTTAGATATAAGTAAGTAACTAAAACATATAGTCTAAAATAGATATTTAGCTCAATAGAATGGTGTGACTAAAAATCTGTGTTCTATATTGTCTATCCTTCTCTGTTTTGCTTTTTTTTTTTGCAATTTTGCTTATTTGTTGCTTTCTTTCTTGTGTTCTTCTTCGTTAGTTGTCATCCATCTCTCACTCACATTTTAACCCATTCTCATTGTTCTGTATCGATTTATGTGAAGAGTGAATACGCCTAAAAATGTTTATGGTAATTCATGTATTAATTATTGTATGTTAAGGGTTTTATATGTTGGCGCCTGAAAGTATGCAACGATTTATCGAACAAATAATGGTATATTGTTTAGCATGCAAATAAATCGTAGTTTGAACAATTTAATTGTTATTAATAATTAATATATTTTAAAAAAATTATTATTGATATACAAATACTTATTAAATACTTATTATCTTTATTCTGTTCAGTTAGAGGGAAGGTTAGCAGTACAAAAGATCTGCAATTGTCGCATTGCTTCGTTCCACTGAGAATCAATCCCCTCTTCATTTCTATTTTATTTTAGTCCCATACATTTATATTGATAGTAAGAAAGTAGATTTTATATATATTTATTTTTATTTAAAACCTAAATATTATTTTTTGCAGATTTATAAGCAAAATTAGTTTTGTCATGTTTCCTTTGAGGCTACTTAATGCTAAACAAAAAATATCATCAAACAATTCGTTTAGTTTTCATAAAAGCTTAAATCCTCAATTTTCACAAACCAATTATTTCTACTAATTAGTTAAAATTTTAAATAGCATCAATATTAATAACTAATGATCGTTATCTTAACATAATCTATTTATTACGAATTAAATTTATTTAGTAATTTCAATCCCAACTCAGGGCCTTTGTTGGAATGTAGATATAGATATTGTCTAATTCTGTCACTTATTGCTTTGTAAGTCTTAAAATAAAAAGAATTGATCCATAGCATGTACTGTACTATGTGACCTAGAACTACCTACAAATAAACAAAAGGAATACATATTCGGATGAAGACATTTTTTCATGATAATATACAGAGTTCACTTAAATAATTGATTTATTTTGTCCAACCAATATCTCTTAAATATATATTTATATATATATATATTTTTTTTTTGCGGCTCTATATTTTATTATCTTTTAACTTCTGATATGGTTTTAAAATTTTTCAGTATAGGCTTTGAAATGTTAAGCACCTCATGAATGTTTGATGATAAGTTTTATATTTATATTTATAATCATATTCATTGTTTCTTTTTATTATCGAGTTTTAAACATTCTGGTATTTCAAAATTCCTACAGTTGATCTATGCAATGCCAAAGAATTCTTTAATTTTGAAATTGTTTATACTTTTAATTATATTACTCAATAAGTGCTAAGATAAACATAATTGTTAGAATGGGTTTTTTTGAAATTATATTATGAGTTCGATTAAAGTTTTCAAGTAAAATATTAATAATTTTAGAAAGAATTTAGTTCGGAATATTTCTATAAAATTGTTTATATATTAAATAAACACAATAATTTTGTGTAGAAGTTGCTTTCTTTTCAATGTATACCATCGATTAATTATTATCTTTATAAATATTTGATATTTCGAAAATATATGGTATATAGTTAGATTAAGGTATCTACTTTATAAACTTTCGAACTATTGAAAGCTTATCATAGATATCATAGATGTGGAACTTGGAAATAAATCTTCATTTTTAAAAGAGTAGATCAGCTTTACAAAAAATAAATCTTCTTGAATTTTAACTACGGATGGTTTGAATATAAGAGGAGAATCTAATTTAATTGCTATAAGTTTTTGTATCCTAAGAAATAATTTAAGACGTTTAAAATGTTGTAATGTAGAGAGAAGTCCAGCAAAGCCATATTTATTATTTTTTGACTATCATTGAGAAATAGGGTTCCTTTTATGTGCAAAAGGTCATCTGCAACTCCAAAAAACCTTTAAAATATATTTCTTTACTCAAGAAATTTAAATGAATGAATTATTTATTTACTCTAAAAATGTATTAATAAAGTTTACTAATAAAATCTAATAAATATGTTTAAATCTCGTTTTC
The DNA here is from genome assembly GCF_002237135.1 of Teleopsis dalmanni. Lineage (NCBI taxonomy): Eukaryota > Metazoa > Arthropoda > Insecta > Diptera > Diopsidae > Teleopsis > Teleopsis dalmanni. The sequence goes on along the minus strand of NC_051846.1, from coordinate 137,216,320 downwards.
AACAATAATAATTGAGTTTTATTATTTGTAGATGGCTCACGTTGGTGTTCCCAGGCGTGATCCCTGTCAAAAGTGTCAGTTGCCAGTGTTTTTAGCAGAACGTCTAACAGTTGGCAAAAGAACTTATCATCGTACTTGCCTTAAATGTGCACGATGCGGTTCACAACTCTCTCCAGGCAGCTTCTATGAGACAGAAGTAGATGATGAGTACTGCTGCGAAACTTGTCCAGATGAAGAAGTGCTCGCTGCTGATGTATCCACCAGTAGCGTACAACTGCGTACACCCTTAAGTGATCATACTGCAGACAATTTAGCAAGTACAAGTACAGCTGTAGCTTCTGGTCCGCAGTCAAGAAATGTGCGTAGTTCCATTGCAGATCGTTTAGCTTTCTTCGAGAAAACTAAACCAGTTGAGGATAGCAAAACAATTCAAAATCATAAACTGCTGCAGAAGAGTGTTAGCGATGAGGAAAAATCGAAGAGTCTTAAGCACATGGAAGCAAATGCAGCACAATATAAAATGAACAGTGCTTTCAATACATTCCTCAACGATACTATCGATGGTGAAAATGAACCAGAAGCGAATAGTGAACCGATATCCGTTACTGAAGACAGTAAAACTGACACCCAAATGGATACTTCAGATACTGAAACTGACAATGAGACACATGCTGAATTAAGTTTAGACAATGCGCCGCCACCAGCTTTGCCGAAATCGCAACCACCAGCGGAAGTAACAGTTTCTGCTACAACAACACCAATAGCTAACAAAAGGTTCACAGCTACCGCACAACTGCAATTAAGCAGCACAACAGCACAGCACGAGAAAACTACAAAGACCAGTAACGAACATGATTCGCCGGAGAGAAGGAAGAGTGAATTGCAATTAAATTTAAATACCACAACAACACCAGTTGCGGTACCAAGAATAACAACTTCATCAAGTGACAATTCAAATAACAATCACAGTTATACTCCTATCTTGGACAAAGATCCTACAACAACAAATGAAACAACAACAGCAACAACTACAGCAAAAGCAAGCAATTTAACACAAAAAAGCAATGAAATCAATTTAGTCTTAAGTGAAACTAATGATAATGATTGTGTTACCAAAGACATAGCTGCAGATACATTGAGAACTGCAGCGCAGACACAAAGCGCTGACAATAATACAGATAAGTCTACAGTAGACGTTGAAATGAAGAATGAGAGTGCAGAATCTATTGATGCAGACACTGTAATGCCAGACACTGTGGAATTGCGTGAAAAACCTGTGAAGTCCATAGAAGAGCATCAATTGCAGCCAGAAGATGCAGCAACTACAGAACGTCTGAGTGTAGTACGCGCGCGTCTGCAACAATTTGAAGTAATTTCAAATAACGAAAATAATAATAATAATCATATAGATATAAATAATGAAAACGTAACCTTAGAAAATAATAAAACTATTGCAATTCCCACAAATTCTAATGCTGAAGAAAATGCACATGAACTCATAACAGAGAAAAGTGACGACAAATCAACATTGCACGTACATGTGCAGCAAATGGAAACTGAAGTTGCTACTGAAACTGAAAAGCCTGAAATCAAGCCAAGCCAGTCAGCCGTTGAAGAAACCATAGTGCAACCTGAAACTGAAACGCCAAGTAGTCTTAATGAAGTGCCTTTAGATATGAAAACAAAAGACAATGAAAATGAAAATGAAAATGTAGAATTTAAGCAAAAAGAAATTGAAAGTAACAAAAAAGTAATGGATAGAAATCAAACTGTAGAAGTTAGTACGAAGACGGCGGAGACAAGACATGCAAGTGAAGACTATCCCGAAGATTTGAATCCATTCAAATCAGATGATGAAGATGAAGATGAAGAAACTGTAAATAAGGAAAACCTTAGACATTCCGTTAACTCAAACGCTTCGTTTAGTAAAACTTCCAAACAAAAAGCACAAAATTCAAATCCGTTTGATAGCTCGGATGATGAGATTGAATTGGAGAAATCACACAGTTCCACTGCAGCATCGACGCCATCATCAACGAAAGTACCACCACCACGTCCACCGCCACCACGCATATCACGTAATCCATTTGGTGATGACACCGATGATGATCAAAACTTTTCAAGACGCTCAAGCCTGTCTTCTTCGCTTACTAAAAGGACGCCTGTACCTACTCCCAGATCGCATGTGTAAGTATTTTGTTTAATTATAAATTATACACACTTTATCTTCATACAAAAATTGATTTTAAAATGAATAAGCAAGGATTTAATTTTATTGCATTTATAATCAAAGATTTATTATTTTGATTTCTAAATAGACTGCTTTCATTGCGTTATTATTGTTGTAGTTGTACGTACCAAAGCAGTTCCTATACAGAAAGATTATGTGGACAATGTGTTATAATTGATTAAAGATTCTTACCAATTAGCTAAGCCGGAGGCAAACATTACGATATCAGTTTTATAGTACTCACTATGGATATAGTGTAATCCAAATTAGGGATATAGTGGTGTATAGGGTAATAGGCCGCTGGCATATTTTTCGACATTGCTCCGTTTACTGTGAAATCATAACAAAAATTGCCCACCCTTGTAGTAAAAGTTTGAAAGATTGTTGCTGTGGTCCGCGACGTGATTAATGAATGAAAGTTGATAATTGATCATCTGTGTTATTGACTGACTTTAAGAGGAGACCCGGTGTGTAGTGTATTAAGTTGTTGCTGTTGTAGCCCGCCTGAATCTGCTTGTGTAAACTCTTTGGGAGATGTTGAACGGGATGTAGATCCGGCCGTTTTTGGAAGCCAGTTCATTATTCCATTATTATTTCTAGTTCATTATTCCAACCAGCAAGTTATCTCTGCGAATAGTGCAATAATTCTGGTGCATTATTTCTTAGATACATTTTTTTAATTAAAGTCGTGCTTAATCGTCGATAATGATAAAGCTTACTTGTTTACAAGTTAACTAATGATGTTTTATTCTTGTAATTGTAAGACGTGCTTAATCTTCTAGAACTTTTACTTGGGTGAAAGTTGATTAGTCTAACCCATGTTGGACTAATCAAAATCCATGTTGTAATAGGTTTTAAGTTTATTATATCTACCCTTCGTTAGAGTGTTATTGTAAGTAGTGCTTAATATTCTAGTATGCTTACTGTTCGTAACTAACTTTTAGTTTTCGAATATATACATAATTTATAGAACAGGTTTAAATTTTTTTTGTAATATAAGTTCTTTGTGAATAGTTGCAGCTAATATACCTTAACAACTACTGTCGCAATTGAAGACTGATGAAAGGATAGAAAAATATCTTCTCTGCCACTATCTGGGACTCGGCACAAGATCGCTATTCATTATTTGTTCTTATCTTTTAAATCTATGTGATATTTCTTATGTGTACATTGAAAGCACAGTGGTTCTGCGGTCCAGGCTATATAGTAAGAAGAAAGAAATGTTGGTAAATACACTGTCATGTTGGTAAATGCTCCCGCATCTTCAAAATATTCACCTTTTACCCGACACAGTGGTTTTCTGGTTTAGAATATGTAAAGTATGTAAAATTTGTACAGTCAGCTAATGCCTTAAAAGTTCTCTGTGGGTTCACTTCATAGGACTTAAGCAAGGTCGTCTTCGCTGAGACGGGATTCTGCGTTTATTGATCTATTTAATTCGCTTAAGAACTATTTATAATTATCAGTATTCTTATTAAATGCTCAAGTTGCGCTTTTGAGTTTTTAATCATCTTAAAAGAATATAGTATTCTTAACAAAATAAAGGGATTCGTCTATTTTTATTCCATTCTAAGTATAAAGAATGACCTCTGTAGTGTAGTTTACGGTCGGCTAGTGTGAACTACATGCAATTTGTATTGTATATTAATTTATTAATCAATTAATTTATATTTATTTATATGGTGGTGTGTTTAGTTGCTCTAGTAAACGCAATACGACTTCGATCTTTATGTAAATTATAATCGGTTGAACTCTAAACAACTTGAACTTGAAAAAAAAAACACTAAAGCCAATTAAAAATCATTGTAAAAATATGAATTTTAAGTTGTCTAGGCAAATATGGCAATTGAGTTTAATTTGCATTTGTATGGGAACCTAAAACTTGAAAATGGATAATCCAAGTAGCGAAAAGATAAATCGAAGTGTAATAATTTAAACAAAACTGCCCACATGCAATTAAAAGTTAAATGAAATTATAACAAATCATGCATATCGCAAATGTCTTCAATAAGCAGCAGTTGATTGAGTGAGTTGCGTGCAAATACAAGTCACTCAGATACTCAGATACATATCTCACAGTTAAGCGTGTCTCAAGCACATTCCACTCATATCGCACAGCGCATATCGCCGCATATCGCCGCATAGTGCAAATGCAGCTCAGTGGAATAAACGGCTACGAATAATAAAAACTTCATACCTCATAGTACCCGTAGACTTCATTCAAAATAGTTGCGGCGCGTTAACCGCATTTAACGTTAAACGTTGAACGTTTAAATAAACTTTAAATGAGTTAAGAATAAAAAACAAGAAAAACAATAAAGAACAAGAAAAAGTTTAAATTATTTGTCACTTGTAAACGGTTTAGCGGTTTATTGTGCGGTAGAAGAAGATTCATTGTCATACTAAATTTTACACTCAAAGCGCCGCGGGTTTAACGAGTCAAGAACGGAAAGTACGAATTCGTGTTGTGGCACTGGAGTTTTGAACTTTCTGCATTGCTAATGACAATTACATGATTTGGAAAGAAACTTCAAGTGAAAAAACTCTTAAGCAAGCAAATCGCCATTTAACTTCAATTAAAGACTTTCAAACTTCCCATTGCTCTATTTGCCGCAGTTTTCTATTAAAGTAAAAAATAGATAATAATTGTGAAGAATTGTGTTAAGTAGCCTAAGTGACCGAACATGGAGTAGATAGTTTCACTTCCGGTGTAATTTTTGAATACGATCGTATCTTGTGCTACTCCTTTTTTATTGATTTGTCACGAATTGCTATATTTACCATAAAATTGTTTCATTTATCACAAAATATTCATAGATCATTAATGTCATTGTATCTGAAATCAACGAGAAAAGAAGTTGTCTGGTCAATTGAGTATTCGTGGAAAATCTAAGTAAATGAATAATTGAATAAATAGTTTCACTTCCGGTGCATCACATATATATATATTGAGGAATTTGCACTGCGACCTATAAATCTATTGTGCCTCTTTCATAAACTTAGATATATTTATCCTCTTCCGGATTTGTTAAAGTGTTGTATGTCAGTTTTATAATTGAGTCTGGTGTCACTAGGAGTTTGTAGAATGTAGAGCATTTCTAGGAAAAAGCGGTTTCATATATTTTTTTCTTGATGTAACACCTTTACATTATCAAGGTCCGTCCGAGTCTTGTTTTAATGTGATACAATGGGCTTCACACTGTGCTCTTTTTGACTTAATATTATTTTTATACTTTACGCTGTGTTTATGTCTGGCTATAAGCGTCTTTATAGTTTTTTTTATCTATATCCGATGTAAGATAATCACGTAGGTACTTATTTCGTTTCTTTTAAACCCTTTGATTTCCACAGCTTTACTTGTCAAATAATAGGTTTAGATAATGATAAAGTATTTCCGTTCAATGTCAAAAGGTCAACATAATTCAATAGTTGTGGAATAAATTGCGCCTAAGTGAACGAACTTAGAACGAATATAGTTTTATTACTAATCTAATATTTTATAATCTTTTTGTTATCACAAAATATCTATAGATCATTGTTGTTATTTCAGGAGTATTAAGAGTAAAACCGACACCTTAATAGGTGCTGTCTGTTCAATTGCATGCTTTTAAAACTAATATGAAGAATTATATTATTTTATTTAAATTTTATTGTTTCATTTAAAGTAGCATTAGTATTAGTTCACTATAATTAAGAATTAATAGATTTTGTATTATAGATTTTTTGCTATTTAAGCTCTTAACACTTATTGGACTTTCCTTCCTTTTGCAACTCGTCGCCTTCTTACAACTTAAAGTTTTTAATTTAAATTGCATTTAATTGCGTTGCTCCGATTACTGCAAATAACATTAATGTATTTGTATTTTTTTTACATATTTTACTTCATTCAGCTATAAAGATTGCAATTATTGTTAATACCACATGTGGCGGCAGTGACATAATTTACCTTAAAAAATGAATAGTAAAAATTTTTGCACTTGTTTTAAACTTCATTTGAATTTTATTTTGCTTAAGTTTACTTAAAATGTCAACTAATTATGTATTAATTACTCATTATCATAAATTTTAACAATTTTTACAATGTCTTTAATTGGGTTTTCAAGTGTGACAAGAAATCTTCAAAATGAAAATATTTAAGGTTTTTAATCTGGATATGATATGAGTAGAACTTTTTTTAATATAGTCTATTGTCACGTTTTCTCTACCACAGAAAACTTATAAAAAGATTTGATGACATAATATGTGGTTAGAAAAATGACCGAGGCACAGGTTTCAGTGTTACCATGTAGTGCTTTTCTTTCTACTTAATTACACTGGGATTAATGGCAATTTCACCTAGACTGTATTATCTATTCATTTCTGTAGATCGGGGTCTTATTGTGGATAAGTTAGTACACAATCAGTCTCCGATGAGAAGTCACTATTAAATTAAAGACCTCAGTGCAGTATCTCAACAGAGCTGGTTTGTTTCTACAACTATGTAAAACCGTTACTTTACTCACCATGGTCTCACTGACCATCTCAACAATATAAGCTTGCTTAACGGGATGATATGTGGCCTTTGTTTGAAAGATATGCCAGCTCTGTTTGAAACCAATATCATCCAGTCACATTCCCTGTCAGGCTTGACAGGCTTTGATCTGTGCCAAAAGAAAGATGCTATAGCTTGATCATCAACTAATCACGATCTGATATCAAAAAATTATTGGGGGAACTATTTTCTTCTGGCTAGTTAAAGTCGAAAGTTCGTAAAGCTTTGATCGGTCGAAAGTACCCTATTAATTTCTATTCTTTTCTTTTGTAAAAATCTGAACAACCTTAATAAAGTGGAGTAAATTAAGAACTATGTTATAGTAAGTTACTATGTATTTATTCCATTCTACTCGTTTCATTCAGATGTAATAGGAAAATAACATTTGATTGTTTTTAACATTGAAGTTTTCTAAAGAAATTTGTTCTTATTTTTAATCCATACAGTTAATTAGCACTTTTTTATACATTATTTTCAGTTCTTCTCTTCGTCTTTTTTTATTTTTTTTGTTTTAATTTAATTTAGTAGGTATAAATGTTCATTAACTGCATGCGTGAGAGATGTGAAAGAGTTCACTTCATAATTGATATAAATTCTATTTAATAGTTAGAAAGACCTGATTTACCTTAGTAAATGGAGTTGAGGATATTTGTATGGTTCTCTTGTAATCTTTAATTGTGTGATTAGATCGGCTTTATCATGCGTAACATACACATTTAAATTGTAGTGATTGTGTCTATGCATTTCGTAGCACGTACTCTAGATTTGAACTCTCTAAAATGAAGACAAATTTTAATATAATCTATTTATTACATGTTGTGGATAAAATATAGTTTTTGAATTTCTTCTAAATATATTTGTAAAATTTTTTGTTTTTGTTGTGGAAACTGCATGATACTCGTTCTTCATGAAACTTTCTCATAAGAAATGTTAATAAACTTTTTTAGTATAAAACAAGATTTATTTTTTAATTAGTTTAATAAGCATTTATCTAATAATGATATCCTCTTTTTTATATGATTATGTAAATACTCGTGGTGAATAAAAAGGAAACCATTTCCTTCACATTATTAATTTGTCTGCTTTTTGTTTTAAGTCTTCAACTTATTTTATAAATGATTGGTACAATATTATTATTAAGTAAACTTTCATGAGGTGTTTGTTTTAGATAAAAAGAATAAAGCGAAAATGCTATTATTGATGCTGTGGTCTTTGTTGGATATTGCAATGATTTACTTATCATAATTCTTAATTGAATTAATAATTTAAAAAGAATTAATTGCATTTGAAGAGATTGTGTTGGAAGATGAAAAAGTTTAAGATACTCGTATGATTAAATACTACTCTTGAAAATGAATCTGCTCTTGGTCAACACTATTCGCTATACTAAAAGCCTCTTAATTTGTTTTTAGTTCAAGACCCTTCTGAGTGATTCGTACGGCACGAGTAGGTAAAATAAGCCGCCAATTCGGTCTGCATTTCACAAAATCTGCAGTTTTCGGTGTCGGTTTTGTTTCATCTTTGAAAGATGGTAGCAAAAAGCAGTATGTTCAGTTAGAAAGTCAGTGAATAATTATTCATAGTGTGACACTAGATTTTGTTTTCTGATTTTTTAGAAAAAAAATGTTTTCATTTTTATCTTACTGTGTTATAGCTTAGAACTACTTAGGCTGAACTACCTGCCATTTTTACTGTTGATTCGAATGTGCTTTTGGACACCTCTGCTGGAGGTACTCTCATACAGTTTATATACGATATTTTTCAGCACAGATGTAGTTTGGCATATGATTTCGAACCAGTGAATAGAATTGTTTCACCCCCCTTTTATTGAGGAATCTCTTATATCCAGGTATACAAGCGTGTGTTACTTTATTCGTAGTAACTAACTTAGAATATGAGATTTGTACGCCATCTTTTTCTAACTTGGATTAGTATTCCAGGATTGGTGAGATTGTTTGAATATATAATAAATATTATATATATAACACAATGGTTTACAATAGTGTACACTTCTGTTGTCCGAAGGCACAGATCCGACCTTCTACTCTAATAATTATAGTGCACAATTATTGTGTGATTTATGCACTAAACAATATCAAGAAGATTTATTTTATGTATAAGTTCTTTAAGTAAATTTTACAGTATTTGATAAAGTTATAAAATATCAGTTGCAATAAACTGTTGGAAGTGTGAAATCTGTTGCGACACCTCTTCTCTACTAGATTAGGTAAGTCATTGCTCCTAATGAATACAAAGTAAGTTGTTGTTTGTTAAATAAATATCTTCTATTGCGTTCTTCCCTTATCGTTTTCATTTGTTAGTTCTCACATTTCAAAAGAGATAACAGAGACATTCCTTCGACGACTGCTTCTGTCTTTACGCTGAAAGATGCATTGACTGAAGATGTTTCGTCATATCTTTGTATCTTTGAATTTTTGTAGCCACAGCGGAAGTAAGCAATTTTTTCTAATTCATTTGGTTTTTTGTGTACTTTGAATATTTCAATTAAACACAATTCTTGTTAGTTTCTTTATCTAAAGTTTGCCTTGTTCTTCTCAGTACTGCAGCGGAACAATTTCCAAGTTAAGAAACAACAAAATTAGCAGGTGTGGGCGTGCGAGCATTTAATGTAGCGTCGTCATAAGTGCTTTGTAGGTGTACTTTTGCCAGGTTTCTTGCCTGCTTTATATTGCCAATTAATATAAACAAAATAATGATGTACTTAACCGAGTGTTTTATGAAATAAAATTTGCTTTATGAACACTGCTTCTTGTTGTTGCGGTTATTGTTATTGTTGTTGTTGTTGTTGTTGTGCGTAAATTATGAAGTTATTAAATTGAAATTCTTTTTATGAAACTTTCATATACGCATTTTGTTTGGAATTTTATGGTTCGTGGTCAACTATAGTGCTTCTTATGTCATAATTCTAACTGTTATTGTTCCGCTTTTGTTGATTGGTAATCGGAGTCCACGTACTCTACTCTCATATTCATGCCGGACTCACCTGGTTGGTTTATTGTTTGACCATTTCTTAATTTATATTGTTATTAAGTAGCTTTAGATATAAACAAAAAAAAAAGACACAATAGCGTCGCATATTAATTTCAAGAAAAAAGAATTCATTCAAATTATGCTCTGTTGCGCCTTTATATGTCTTCTCTGTTCCATGTTGCTCTTCAGCTCTTCAGGTCTTCAGCTTTTAACCAGTCTTTGGTCTATTGTTAGAGACAACAATACACTTGTTGTTTATTTGGTTTTGTTATTGTTAATGGTGTGCTTGGTCAACAACCTAACAAACTAACAACCTGACAATCTAACTACTAACTACTGGGTGAGTTGCTGACAATAGGTGTCACTCGTCACATACAAACGTATGACTGCAATGTTTTCCAAATTTACAAGTGCTTACATAACAACCACTGCTCACTGCTCGCTGGTCACACATGTACATACATACATTCTTCCTATGCGATTTTCCATAAAGTACCTGAAGACCTATTTCTGCAATTTCTGGTTTGTTTTTTAATATCAAATGCGTTTTCTTTCCATTTCGTGCGTTCATATTTGTTTAGGCGTTGAAAAAACAGCTGCCGGTGCTCTCCGCATTTTCCTACATGATTTTTAACAAATAAATAAATTTATGCTTGTTAATTCAGTTTTTTATTGTTGTACTTCGAAATTGTACTTCAAAAGAAATAAATATTTTTTCTACTTCTGCTCCGCGGTCAGTCGGATTCATTGGCAAGTGTTGGCCGGTTTGCTTTAGACCGACGAGCGGTTCAGTGCGGTTAGTGCGATTTTTAATGAGAAAAATTTTGTATACTATTTGATACGCTTTTAATGTGAAATTATACTTCATTATTAATGTTTATTTTAAATTCAACGGAGAAGAGAACATTAATTAAGTAGCCTTCTGGATTCTAAAAATATAATGCAAAGTAGCCTTGATATGAAAATCTAACATTGTAAAAGTTTTATTTAAAAGTAATTCAATAATTTTTAATTTTTTTAGTAAATCCTTTTATGCTTATTCATTTTAAAAATGATTCTTATCAATCACATTTAACTACTAAACAATAATCATAAAAAGAAAATAGAAGTAAAGAAAAAATGCTAAAATACAAGTATATACCACCACACAAACTTAGATCACAATCACAAAATCCTACACCGGAACCAACCCCACGTCTTAGCACAAAATCCACACAAGAAAGAAACTCACAATTTGTGCTTCAAAATTCCAGCGACTATTACGGCAGTGTCAACTCGCTTGGTACTTCCACGCCGCAAAGCCTACAGCGTAACTCCGATGTACGTGGTTCAAATAACTCGCTCACATCTTCTTCCGGTGGCACCGTAAGAGGGCGTAAAAGTCGCAAGGCACCAGCGCCACCCCCACCAACTGTCAAAGAGCTGTTTGCAAGTAATGCCTCTCCGAACGGTTCCATTACATCCACGCCCAGTTCGAGTACAGTAGGCACGCCCAAATCCAGTAAGAAACGTTTAGCGCCAGCACCACCAAAACCCGCGCGTATGGATCCGACTTTGTTGCCACAAATCACATTAGAACTTAGTACGGAGTCAAAAAACTTGCATAGTTACCCTCTGCAGAGTGAATTAGACTCGGCATTATCCGACGAGGAAAAAGCTTTGTTGGAGGGTAAACAGTTGTCAAGAATTGACAATAAAGAGGAAGATGATACAAGTCGACGAAGTTCGAGACGATTGATACCATTAGATGCAAGCCTGCTAAATGATGAGTATGTGGATGAAGAGAATGTGAGCAAAAGCGATGACGTCAAACATGAACAACAGCATTTGCAAAATGAGGAAGAGTCTAATGTTGTTTATCGTCGTGTTATTATACCTCCGAATATAGACACACCCACACACGACAAGAATCCTTTGCTAGACGATTTGAATGGTGAAGTGACTCACGATCGGCAATTAGAGAAGTTGAAAGACAATAAAGAGGCCAAAAATCGTAATAGACAATCACAGATATCTGCTTCATCTGGTGCTGAAGATGGTGAGACATTGCATTATAATAAATCAGTGCATGGCAAATGGAAAAGACGTAAAGGTCCGGCACCCGCATTGCCTATACCTCCTAAAAAAGTGTTACAAATGTTGCCATTACAAGAAATTCGGCACGAGTTAGAAATAATTGAGGTGCAGCAACAGGGTCTAGAGAAACAAGGTGTCATATTAGAGAAAATGATACGCGATCGTTGTGAAGGGCAAAATGGCGAACCTTTAGGTAAACCAACTGAAGATGTGAGTGACGGTAAAAGTACAACCGCAACTGATAGTGTGCAGAACTCCAAAGAAGTTGAAGATCTTATCTTACAGTTGTTCGAATTAGTAAATGAGAAAAATGAACTCTTCCGCCGACAAGCAGAGCTGATGTATTTGTAAGTATTTTAGTGGGAGAAGTTTATTTTACATGCTTAACTAAACTTTATTCACCTTGCAGACGTCGCCAACATCGTTTAGAACAGGAACAAGCTGATTTGGAATATGAAATACGCGTGTTAATGGCGCAGCCAGAA
>NC_051846.1:137192802-137203907 GCF_002237135.1 Teleopsis dalmanni | reverse complement strand
TGTTGTTTCATTCTCAAAGTATGCTCTGCTCTGCTCTGCTCTGGTGTTATTATTGTTGTGGCTTCTTTCAAGTCTCTAGTTTATCTTAAAGAAAGTTAAAATTTAATTGCTTAATAATGTTTTTTTTTGTTTTTATTATAAAAATAAATTTCACACTTTATTAGATTTCGTAATTGGACTTTTGAGATAATCAAATGCTGCGAATTTGTGAGATTTTCAAATAGTTTCCGGTCTGCGTGCAATTACAACGCAAAGCGTGAACAATTAAAGTTGTTATAAAATGCTTGTTAATTGCTTAGAATGATAAGTGCTCATATATATATAATAAAGATGGATGTATAGAATCTTTTACTTATTGTTCTTTTATTGTATTATTCTAGTTCACATAAAAAACTGATATATGTTTCTGTAAATTTTAAATAAGAGAACTGATAAGCATTAGAGTATGAACCATATAGACTATTTAGATTTGAAAAAGTTCTTGCGGCAATCTTTAAGATATAGGAAACAATGTGTATTTCATCCCATTGTGAAATGACATATAGAAAGTTTTATGTAAAGGAAATCCCGACTTCCTACTGTTCTTAAAATGTTTTTGAATTAATATTGTGCAGTGTAGAACATTTCATATAAAGCGCAGTTTATTATAGTTAAAATTAATAGAATTTATATTCCTGGGATCTCATTTTTATTGTAATCTATGGATATAGGTAAATTAAATGGATGAATGTTTCCCCTCTTTCTTGTTAAAATCCTGGTGTTGTTGTTACAACTCTTATCAACCCGTCATTATATGAGAGAATTACTTTTTTATTTATTTTTTTTTTGCTAAAAAATATCAACGTTTGTGATATACAATTGACCAAGGAATTTAGTTTGGTTCTATTTAGGTTATATATAGATAGATAGATAGTTTACAGATAGTTCTTATATGGAAATAGATTTTTTAACCATTACAGAATTTTGAATTCAGTCACATTCCTTTAACCTGTGGTTATGAGATCTCTTTCAGTACAAAATATCTATAGATTCTGTATGCTAAGTTCCAAAAACTTTTATAATCTGTGCATATATGTTAATTGAAAAAAAAGTAGAGTAAAATTGATTTATATAGTATTTATTTAAATCGAAATATTCTTTGTTAATGTCATCTAATTGCCTATTATGGAAGATAATTTAAAAATGTAAAATTATTTCAAGCCTTAAACTTGACTTCGAACGTATTTTCTGGTAGTTTTCTATGTTATTTACTTTGATCTAAAATTTAGAAAATAATTTATTTAAATACCAATTATAAATTATTTGGTTCTTAAATCATTTATGTATATAGGAAATTAAGTAGTATACATAAAATAAATTTGCAATACTAAATTATATGAGTGTATCTTTGTAGTTGGGATGCAGCTTATTTACTTCTAATGACTTTATTTTCAATTGCTTCAATTGCTTATAAAAAATCCTTATAAATATCTTTAACTACTGAGCGATAATTAAGAAACAGCAGAAGAATTTTAAAAGCAAGAATTCGTTTATCTTCGGTCTTTGGAATTAGTGATGTCTAAAGTCTCTGTCTATTTTCATAATGAATGCCTCTTAAACGTATTTAAATTCGTTGCACTTGTAAATTTATTTCAAGTGTTCGTATCTGCAATTTGCAAAATTTAGACATCAAAAATGACCTTTACGAATGTTCATTTAAAATTAATTTTCACTATTTAAAAAGCAGTAGCTTAATGAATCTGTCTGGGGTATCGGCCGATTATAGTTTAGCGGTTAAACACTTCTCAAAATGAATGCCATTCTTAAGACTCAAATACCAACGAACAGCAATAAATCAACCATATCAGCAACATTATATAGTTGCTTCTGCTGAAAATCTGTTTTGTTAAATATTTATTGGTAGTCAATGATAATTAGAATATCAACAATAAATTGTAATTTTTTAGACATAAATGTTTAACATTTATTGTAGATAAATTTAATTACCTGAATGAAAAAAAAAACAGAAAAAAAGATACATTTGAAGTAAAGATTTACTCTTGTATCTTGTATCATAGATTGGCTATATTTATCGTCAAGGTTATGTGTTAAGTTAGGTCATCGATATAACAGTTCCAATAAACTCAGACTTAAATTAAAGTTGTATATATATACCACTTCCTGGTTAACCCACCTATCATAAAAATAGACCCTCGGAATTCATCAAAAGCGACAGAGTGAACACTGCAAGGTTTACTGCAGTTCTTACTGGTCATTGGTGTGTAGGAACTCACGCAGAGAAACTGCGGAAGTTGTGGAAACCCGCAGGAGAAAGAAACATTAATACATTTTCTCTGTAAATGCCCGGCTTTGGCGTCCATAAGATATAAGTTCTTAGGAAGATACTTCTTTGGTAGCTTATCAGGCTGTTCATCGGTGAAGACGAAAGACCTATTAAATTATCTAAATTCGGCGGAATGGGTTCAGTCTCTATTCTTCTATACTAGGGTTCTTGCGAGGAATGTGGTAGCAAAACGACGAAAAATCGCTAATTGAGGTAAATGCAGGTTATTTGGTGACATGTCACTGCAATCAACCAACCAACTACATCTCAGATCATTTAACTTAGTATACTAAGTTTGAGCAACATATCTCACTTAACATAAGCATTCTTCTTCCTCTTATCACATATTAGAAAAAGTCCAATCCTTCAACTAGATATATTAATTTGATAACAAAGACGATAAACTTCAAGTAACCTTCTAAACTTATATCACATATAAGGTGTGGCTTCTTTTTATTTTTAAACTGGCTATATTAAATTAAATCAAAGTGAACTTAGAACTTAGGTAACACTAGAAATATAGTTCTACTCTTCTATGAAAGAGAAAGAGTAACTTCATCTTATCACTTAACTGGCTATAATACGTTATACTAATGTTCTCATAGTAACATTCTAGATACACTTACAACCTGATATGCTTATAGTAAAAATAAAAACTCTACTACTTATTCATATTCTTATATTACAGATAGAGTGTTTTTAACTCAGTGTATTAAGTTTGATTATTTTTTATCTTTTGTAGTATTAATTAAGAAAAATTTGAAGTAAAATTTCTTTTTTTATCTGACAGATAATGAATATGTAACCTGACTTTGTTAGGTTACACCACTGTTCGTTCTCATAGTTCTCTAGTTCTCCCATACCACAATGACTATATTAGATTACACCACGGCTCCATTCTTATATCAAAAAAGAGTTTTTTCTTTTTATCGTTTCACTTGGAACAAGTTTTTGTTCGTTTTTCATTGATGGGTTCTGCTAATATTTCCTCCAATGGAAGAATGCATCTCTTCATACACATGCAAGCTATGACTTGCAAAATAATAAGTGTCTATGATATTCCATACATCTAATCACTCACTCCAACTTTCCATACAAACTTTATTGTGTTTTTGTAAAGAACTTAACATTTGTCGACACCCTTAATTGCATTTGCATTGCATTGCATCATCGGGCAAACTGCATCATCATCATCGGTATTATACATTATCGGTTACTGACCGACCGCCTCGCCCTCGCCCTGCCCGCCATATCAATTTTCAATGCACTTCTATTAATTTTTTACTTTGTTTCATTTTTATTTCTTTGACTTTTTATATTTTTTTTATTGGAAAACTATAAAAATAAATTATTTTGCATGACAACATCTCAGTATGTGTGCGCTGAGAATAGTTAAGTGATGCAGATACTTACTTGCCTCAGCGCTGCACTCCGTCCACATTCACTACTCCCTGCCGCGTCCATAAGGCAATTGCCTCAATTGGCTTCAATAGAAACTTGAGTAAATAAATTGCATTTGAAAAGTGAACGTCCTTAAGTCTTTCAATCTGTTTCAATCTGTATTGTATCTTTATGTGGCGAGAAGTGTCCGAGTGTGTGTATTGTAAATAAATATGCGTTTATTATCAGCAAATATAAATATTTAATAAAGAAATTATGTGTTCCATTTTTGTGATTTTTGTGATTTTTGTACTCGAATTCATCTTATTTAGTTTAAATATTTTTGTATAAATATTTTTGCAGATCGCTAAGTAAAAATTCACGCTCAAATCGAAATCATTTTCATTTGTGTACGAAATTTTGCGTTCCTAAAATAAACTTAAAGGTGGTATCCATATCTTTCTTTACTCACTAAATAAAGTATCTTTTTTCGATGTTGTGTTTTGTTGTTGCCGTTGCTGTTT
This sequence comes from Teleopsis dalmanni, assembly GCF_002237135.1. NCBI lineage: Eukaryota > Metazoa > Arthropoda > Insecta > Diptera > Diopsidae > Teleopsis > Teleopsis dalmanni. The sequence goes on along the minus strand of NC_051846.1, from coordinate 137,199,680 downwards.
CTGTTCGAATCGTTTTTTATTATCTTCACAAATACTCAAAGTTGTTGTTGTTTATTACTTAAGCATGATTTGCATTTGCATTGCTTGCCTGAATCAGTTTTTTTTAATATTTTGCTTCTTAATGACTAACGCAGTTGTATAATTACTTATGCATATATTGAGTATTATAAGATATTTTACTTTACAAAATAATCTTTTACTTATTTTTAGTAATATACTATTCATAAAAATAAGTTAGTATAAGATGTAATTTAATAATTGTTAACGAAATGAATAAAAAGTTTAGAGACTAGTTGCAACGAACATAAAATAAGTTATACATCTCAAGTAATCACGTCAGACATTGAATATTAAGATGTGGAGTTACTTACATGTAATTGTATTCATGTTTTAAAAGGAAATATACGATTTACAAAATCTATAATGAAATAAATACCTTCACTTCACTTACTCATACTCACTCATTGTGTTCATCTACTCAGTTGGAAGCGTTATCGAAAAAGTCCAAAAGACATGGAAATATACTTACAAAACGAAATATATATCTGATGTTATGTGAGTAATATCTGAAAAAATATAAAGCAAGTGGAAAACAGTTAATTGCATCCAAAAATTAAAAAAAATTAAAAAGAGTGGCAACACTGTTGTCTAAGTAATTGTACTAGAAACACGAATAAAGGAGACATCTCACAAAAATTTATCTTAAGAAAGATATTTGGCACTAGAATAAAAAGTTCCTGCTTCCGTTAGTCACAAGTAAAAATGGATACATGATTACTTGTTGATTACTTGTTACTTGTTGATCACAGGTGAATAGATCTATATACCCTAGAATTTATGACTCAATTCGCATGAACAAGAAAGTATCTAAAATAATATGGGTTCTCACAAAATATACTACTATAAGAATATATGGGATCAGGCTGGATCTGTCCTAACTAAACTTCTGTAGATTGGATTTGTCCATGCTCGATTAAAAAACTCCGGAACATCTACTATATTACTTTGCAGTCTTGTTGAGATCCACGTTTAAGCATATGGATGCTTTTTTCTTTAAGTCACGCAGCAATATTTGCAACATAGAAATCAGTATATAGTTTATTTTATTAGTTTAGTCTTAGTGTTTCTCTACAAAACATTTATAGTCATAGTAATTATATATTTATTAACAAAAATGTACTCCCTCAAAAGTTATAAACTTTAATTGTTATTATTGTGATAAAATATTATTACTTTGCGTCATCTTCCTTAATTGGGATTCATAAGACACAAGTGAGTTTGGTTGCCTACTTCTCATCATTTCAAGTAACGAAGCTTTGACGCTATTCTGCCTCGACTGTCAATTTTTATTTTTTAACCTCATTGACAAAAAATTTGTTATAAATTCTTTTTTTTTTTTCCAAACCACATCGATGATAGAAAATGTATATTATTTTTTTTTCAAACTTCAGTTACTTTTCGTGAGCAATCACGATCACGTTCAGTTTTATCGTGAACGATTGTTTATGTTTCAATAACAGGCACGTTTGTTTTAAATAGTTTTGAGGCTGACGAAAGAAACACAAAAATTTCAATAAATAAATTATAAAATACAAATAAATAAAATGCTTTTTATTTTAAGATTTTATTTGAAATTTGAAATATTAACTACAATTTACAGTTGATGGTATAGTTTCATTTATTTTTATTATAAAAATATTTGGGTCAGTTGGTTAAGGAGCGCTGACTCTTAACTTCAAATTTGGCAGGGCACGAGTTCGAAAGTTGTTAACGAATAATTAAATACAAGAATTATTTCCAGGACCACTGATGATTGTTATTTGGTAATACTCGAAACAGCTGTATGGTCAACCAAAAATTCAATTAATTAAAATAATATAAAAAAAATTTTTGTTGTTGCCGAAAACCTCTTTAAAAATATTTTCTGTAGAAAGTTCTTCAAAAACTTTTTTTCATTAAAAATGAAATATTTAAGCAAATAATATTATAAATAAAATATTTTGTATATTTTAAAATATATTATTGTATATAATAATAATTAGTGTATATAATAAATTATATTATATGTATTAATAAAATTTTTAAAACCTTTTTTCCATCAAATACTTTTGCTTATTTTCCACAGTCTGTTTGGAAAGTAATCAAAACTAATTTCAAAGGAAGTGAAATAATTAATTTTTATATAATATATATAATTTATATGTAATTATATGTATACAATTTTGTATATATATATATTCATTTAGAGATTCATTTTCTGTCAAATTTGACTAGTTCTGGAATATTTAATTTAATTTATTTTCATGTAGGAAGCTAATTTTTATCGACTAACGCAGCTTTAATTGCTTCTGTGCACGCTCGAGTTATTTTAATTTTTTTTTGGACTCTAATAAATGGTTCTGATAAAATTGAATGTTAAAAAGTTTATTAACACAAAAGCTGTTTCTCTAAATTCGTGATAAATTATATATATTAAAAAATATTTGCTGCATGAATCTCAGATTTTAATTTATTGTATATAACAGCTGGAACTTTAAGTGAATCTGCTGATATAGCTTAGAATAGGAAATCAGTTTTAACAATAATCGAGTTTAAGTTCCGTAGCTATTGTATATAAAGAAATGTGTAAAAAAATCTATCTGTATATTGATTAACTTAAAACAAAAAATAAAGAACTGTATGTAAACATTTAAAGTATCTAAGAGTAAATAATTGAAATTTTATAAAGCCTTTTGGAGTATTTTTGGAATGCACTCGTTGAAAAGCATTAACAAAATTGCTGCTGCTTTAAAGCACTAACAGAAATTTTTTCTCTAACATTCTTTTCATAATTTCGTTAATTATTGTATTTTTATACTAATAATAAAAAAATAAGTATATTTTTGTAGAAATATATAAGCACGCTTTAATTCTTACTTAACAGTTTTTAACTTTGTACACCAATATTAACAAACCCTAACCTGAACCCTTAACCCTCGTTAATTTCGCAATTAAATTTTGACATTTACTATATATTTTGTATTTGTTAAAAAAAGTCATCTATAAATATTCGTATTTTCTCTTTTTTTCATTCATTTTTGGTACAACACAGGATGATAAAAGTCTGGACATAATGGGACAATACAAACCAGAAATATTTTGTTAAGAAATTACAAGAACAAAAAAGAAAAGAATGCTCAGTTACTTTTAGAACAAAAAGTGCTAATCGAACAAATGAAAAAATTAAACAAAAATAATTAATAAAAGCATCCAGAACAAACTTAAAACACTTGAACAATTTATTAATAAAAAATATATTATATATAAACAAATTAAATAAAATTGAATTTTAAAGATAATCATAAGCAAGTAAAAGTATCTCACACATCACCTTATTATATATCATTATATGTTAAAAGAGTTTATTAAATAACAAAAAAAAAAACATTAAGTTCATTATAATTAAGTTTAAATTAAAAAAAAATTAATTGATTTTATTTTTTTAAATGATTTTGCTTGTATGTGTTAAATCTGAAAATATAATAATAAAATAAATAATAAATAAAAATCGAATATTTGAGTCACTTGAGTCACAAGAGTAAAATCTAAACAAAAAGTGCGTCGCTTCCAACTGCAAATGTTTCAATAGTATCGCATTTTAAAGCAATGTAAAAAATCTTAGTATCTACAACATTAATGCATATTTACACACATTCACATCTACACTTTAAGTACACGCACATAGATACACATATACATATACAATAACAACTTTAAAATCGGCTTTAAAATTGCGTTGAAATACAGGTAAGCTTAATGTAAAGTATAGAATAACAATAATTACTAAAATCTGTTACTAACCTACTTTAGATATAAGTAAGTAACTAAAACATATAGTCTAAAATAGATATTTAGCTCAATAGAATGGTGTGACTAAAAATCTGTGTTCTATATTGTCTATCCTTCTCTGTTTTGCTTTTTTTTTTTGCAATTTTGCTTATTTGTTGCTTTCTTTCTTGTGTTCTTCTTCGTTAGTTGTCATCCATCTCTCACTCACATTTTAACCCATTCTCATTGTTTTGTATCGATTCGATTTATGTGAAGACTGAATACGCCTAAAAATGTATATAGTACTTTATGTATTAATTATTGTATGTTAAGGGTTTTATATGTTGGCGCCTGAAAGTATGCAACGATTTATCGAACAAATAATGGTATATTGTTTAGCATGCAAATAAATCGTAATTTGAACAATTTAATTGTTATTAATAATTAATAAATTTTAAAAAAATTATTATTAATATACAAATACTTATATTAAATACTTATTAAATACTTATCTTTATTCTGTTCAGTTAGAGGGAAGGTTAGCAGTACAAAAGATCTGCCATTGTCGCATTGCTTCGTTCCATTGAGAACCAGTGCCCTCTTCATTTCTATTTTATTTTAGTACCATACATTTATATTGATAGTAAGAAAGTAGAAGGTATTTTATAGGATTTTATATATATTTATTTTTATTTAAAACCTAAATATTATTTTTTGCAGATTTATAAGCAAAATTAGTTTTGTCATGTTTCCTTTGAGGCTACTTAATGCTAAACAAAAAATATCATCAAACAATTCGTTTAGTTTTCATAAAAGCTTAAATTCTCAATTTTTACAAACCAATTATCTATAATAATTAGTAAAAATTTTGAATAGCATCAATATTAATAACTAACGATCGTTATCTTAACATAATCTATTTATTATACTATTTCACGAATTTAGTTTATTTAGTAATTTCAATTCCAACTCAGGACCTTTGTTGGAATTCAGATATAAATATTGTATGATTCTGTCACTTATTGCTTTGTAAGTCTTAAAATAAAAAGAATTAATCCATAGTATGTACTGTACTATGTGACCTAGAACTACCTACAAATAAACAAAAGGAATACATATTCGGATGAAGACATTTTTTCATCATAATATACAGAGTTCACTTAAATAATTGATTTATTTTTTCCAACCAATATCACTTAAATATATATTTATATATATATTTTTTTTGCGCCTCTATTATTTTATTATCTTTTAACTTCTGATATGGTTTTAAAATTTTTCAGTATAGGCTTTGAAATGTTAAGCACCTCATGAATGTTTGATGATAATTTTTGTATTTATATTTATAATCATATTCATTGTTTTTCTTTTATTATCGAGTTTTAAATATTCTGGTATTTCAAAATTCCTACAGTTGATCTATGCAATGCCAAAGAATTCTTTAATTTTGAAATTGTTTATACTTTTAATTATGTTACTCAATAAGTGCTAAGATAAATATAATTGTTAGAATGGTTTTTTTTGAAATTATATTATGAGTTCGATTAAAGTTTTCAAGTAAAATATTAATAATTTTAGAAAGAATTTAGTTCGGAATATTTCTATAAAATTATTTATATATTGAATAAACACAATAATTTTGTGTAGAAGTTGCTTTCTTTTCAATGTATACCATCGATTAATTATTATCTTTATAAATGTTTGCTATTTTGTAAATATATACCTATAGTTAGATTAAGACATCTACTTTAAAAACTTTCGAACTATTGAACTTATCATAGATATCATAGATGTGGATCTTGGAAAAAAATCTTTTTCAAAGGCGTAGATTACCTTTACAAAAAATAAATCTTCTTGAATTTTAACTACGGATGGTTTGAATAAAAGAGGAGAATCTAATTTAATTGCTATAAGTTTTTGTGTCCAAAGAAATAATTTAAAGATGTTTGAAATGTTGTAACGTAGGGAGAAGTCCAGTAAAGCCATATTTATTAATTTTGGCTATTAATTATATCACAGTCAAAAATGTTATTGAGAAATAGGGTTCCATTTATGCGCAAAAGGTCATCTATAACACCAAAAAACCTTTAAAATATATTTCTTTACTGAAGAAATTTAAATGAATGAATTATTTATTTACTCTAAAAATGTATTAATAAAGTTTACTAATAAAATCTAATAAATTTCTTTAAATCTCGTTTTCAGTAATAATAATTGAGTTTTATTATTTGTAGATGGCTCACGTTGGTGTTCCCAGGCGTGATCCCTGTCAAAAGTGCCAGTTGCCAGTGTTTTTAGCAGAACGTCTAACAGTTGGCAAAAGAACTTATCATCGTACTTGCCTTAAATGTGCACGATGCGGTTCACAACTCTCTCCAGGCAGCTTCTATGAGACAGAAGTAGATGATGAGTACTGCTGCGAAACTTGTCCAGATGAAGAAGTGCTCGCTGCTGATGTATCCACCAGTAGCGTACAACTGCGTACACCCTTAAGTGATCATACTGCAGACAATTTAGCAAGTACAAGTACAGCTGTAGCTTCTGGTCCGCAGTCAAGAAATGTGCGTAGTTCCATTGCAGATCGTTTAGCTTTCTTCGAGAAAACTAAACCAGTTGAGGATAGCAAAACAATTCAAAATCATAAACTGCTGCAGAAGAGTGTTAGCGATGAGGAAAAATCGAAGAGTCTTAAGCACATGGAAGCAAATGCAGCACAATATAAAATGAACAGTGCTTTCAATACATTCCTCAACGATACTATCGATGGTGAAAATGAACCAGAAGCGAATAGTGAACCGATATCCGTTACTGAAGACAGTAAAACTGACACCCAAATGGATACTTCAGATACTGAAACTGACAATGAGACACATGCTGAATTAAGTTTAGACAATGCGCCGCCACCAGCTTTGCCGAAATCGCAACCACCAGCGGAAGTAACAGTTTCTGCTACAACAACACCAATAGCTAACAAAAGGTTCACAGCTACCGCACAACTGCAATTAAGCAGCACAACAGCACAGCACGAGAAAACTACAAAGACCAGTAACGAACATGATTCGCCGGAGAGA
>NC_051846.1:137183304-137192702 GCF_002237135.1 Teleopsis dalmanni | reverse complement strand
ACAAAACCAGTTTTCAGAATAAAAGCTTACATAACAAAAACTGAACTTAAAGCAATTAAATAATACATCAACTATAATTAAAAGCCGTATAATGTCACCTAACGTTTCTAATTGATATAAATACATATAGATATAGATCTACTATCTACTGAAATATATTGTATATCAAACCCCTCATTATCACTAGCTTCTAAAGTCGATTAATATTACATTTGTAAGTATAACCGATTTCAATCATTCACATATAGATCATTTTTGTTTCGATTCCTAGTAAATATTTAAAGAACTTCTTAGTTTTCATGGATATGTAAACCGGTTTGGGCTTGTAAAGTGAGAACCAGTCACAGCGTAGACTTTAATTAAAGAATCTAACGTAATGCAACTGTTCAGTATCAACTATCAGTGATGGTCTTACACCACACTTATACCTGCGCGTTCTGTGAAACGCTGAGTGAAATGCTGAGGCTGTCCATCTCTGGTAATTATTAGGAATCAGATCTTATACCTTTCTTTGGTCCCCATTGAACCACATGACATCTAAAATGCAGCACTAAGGGATTTGGTAAGATTTTTTAATAGAAGACTTTCTAGGCTCTGTAAAATGCTAAGTGACACATTAGCCTATCTTATATGTTCGCCTCTGGCAATTATTAGGAATTAGATCTTATACCTTTCTTTGGTTGACATTGAACCAAATGACATCTAGAATACAGCACTAAGGGATTTGGTAAGATTTATTAATAGAAGACTTTCTTTGGGAATAAAACAATAGGTCTACATCTGTGGTACTGCAATCAAAGATATTTGTAGAATTATCAATAGTACTCTGTCTTCAGGAATAGCACAACAGTTCTCAAATGCTGTAATGTTTCATTGACCTTTGCAATATAAATGAATATAACATAACTTTTATAGGAAAATGCAGTATAAATAAATGTGAATTTTTTTGAAAATGAAGTGAAAAATCAATCTAAAATTCACCGCTTCGCATTCTAAAAAGTTGAATCACTGAAATCGAAGCCTCATTATTTCTTTTCTTGGAACAAAGCAACTGATAAGCGACCCTTTTTTTGCAGTTCTATGCGAAGCAAGGTCATGACGTGGATGTTGACGAAAAGCGAAACCACAAAATGACTCACAATGTCAGTCGACGTTTTTAACTTTCGATCGAAAATTCCAATAAGAATTTTCACTTTACGCTTTTTTTTTTTGTTTTTACAAAATTTAATTGATTTGAATTGAATTATGAATGCTTTCTCACCTTTTACAAATGCGATGCCATTAATTAATTAATTCGTCAATGCGAAAAAGCACAATAAACGCTGCAATTTAATACAAATTTCACTGTTCGACTGTTTCGCTGCTTCACTGCTTCACTTTTCCCTAAAGAGACGACAAATTCCTTTACGCGGCTTTTACGGTTGTTTTGTTTTGACTTTGCTTTGTTGTTGTCTTGTCTTGCCTCGAATCTGCTGCGCTGCTCCTCTCGCTTTATTTATTGTTAAATGCAACAAAAGGCGAAGACGAAGACGAAAATTGCTATTTTATGATTTTTTATGCCAGTTTTTATGTGTACTTTTAGTCGTCGTGGTTTGTATAAATTATTAAGCACTTTTTCTTAAAAACAGTTTTTTTCTTACTCAACTCAACTAGAATTTTGTGCTGATTTGAGTTTTCACGTTTCACAAAAAATTTTGAAAATATGCATTTTGCTTGAATTATTGACTATTGACAGCAAACATTTAATTTTGCGTATAATTTTATTAAGTGCACGAAGTTTATTGAAACTACATGGAGAATATTTCAACTGAAGAAAAGTTTATGCGAAAACAAACCTCAACCCACGAAACTAAAAAAGAAACTGAAAAAACAAACAAGACTGACTTGCCGTACAAAGAGTTGCCTCGCCGTGAATGGTGATGCCAGGCCGTTGGATTCGTCATTTCGGTAAACAATTTACGGCGAAGTATAAAATCAACAATTATTATATATAATCACTTGTATAAATTACATATGTTCATTAATTGTTGACAGTTCCATAGTATAATTATTTATGTATTGTTTTAAAATTTATTATTTTTAATATATCATAATTAAATAAACATTTTTTGCTGCATATGCAGCAATATTTGTTTATTAAAAAATAATTTTAGTGCCAAGAGTATAAATTTCTCATTCGAGTCAACGTTACTATATAACTGTTTCAGTAAATAGTGTATAGAGATAAATAATATATAAAATGATATATAATTTTATTAAGAGTAATAACAATAATGATTGGTCACCTTTAAGTATTTCTATTATACAAGTAATAAATCATTTAATATATATGTATACAAATTTATATGCTGTCGTGATTAATTGCAACATTTATATCTAAAGCATATACATATATTACACATACATTGAACAAAAAGACAACATTTTTAGCTTTTACTTTATATAACAACCACGATCTTTACACAAAACCTAAAGCTGCATTAAAAGATCAATTAAATTATGATATTGGAAATTATTCACACTGCTGCAAAATGAAGCAAATCATATGTTTAATTGTTTGGCTGTATCATATATGATCAATTCAAATCAAACCTTAAACTAAACTGGTTTTAGATTTTAATATGAAATAATATTTTTTTATTTACATTTGCTACCCAGCGCAACTCCTATTAAAAATTTATATTTTAAACAGTTGCTTTCAAAATATCAACTTAATTTTTATAGATTGGACACATCTTTATTGGGCATTTAGGAAGACATGCGTACCAGGGTAATAATTGTCATATTTAACTTATGAGTTTAAAAACAATACGAATTTAGACACTAATTAAAACCCTAAACAAAATCCTGAAAATTGATTGTGAAGTGCATAAAATCTTTATTCGGATGTTGCCATCATCTTGGCTGGAAACAAATTATGCATGTTAAAATTTCATTAAATACTTGAAAACACAAGATAACACAAAATGCAAATAAAATAGGAAAAAACAACTGGAGTCGATATATATCTATCGTATATACAGTGATTTTCATATATTGCAAGTTTCAGAATATTTCAACTGAGTTCACATAATACATTACTTGTTTGTGTTTTACATATAACTGTAATAATGTAACATCGCTTGTAACAGATTATGTATATAGTATATATATTTAGGAATGGTGATAAAAATTATATTGTTGCGTTTTTCCACCAAAAATAAATAAAAGTTATTTTTTTGCCCTGTGGCAATAATTTTATACTTTCACCTTTTTGTGATTTTCGCTGTGTACAGTACAAAAGTTTTTCTACAGTTTGGATGCACTGAAATGAATCAATACAGTTTGTAGAGTACTGCATAAAAAAAGTTTTGTATATTCGAGTAGAATAGCTATTACGCATTAATATAAAGACTACATATCATTCGGAAACTGAAAATATCTTAAGGAATTACGTGGTAAATTGTATTATTTTATAACCAATAAATTTGCGATCACGCAAAAATATTATATTTTAGGCAACTAATCGTAGTTAAAGCACATATGACATTAATTAAAAGACACAGAGACCGTATATTAATAACAATACGATCTTTTTAATTGTTAACAGTTTTAAGGGCATTGTAAAATGTTGCAGACAAATATTTATAGGGAAACTGTTTTAATGCTGTTGTAGTATATTTCAGTGATGAATTTTTGCATAGTCTACGCAAGATGACGAAATTTTCATTAAGCGGACTAAAACTGAGTGCCATAGATAGGCCCTGGCATATTTAATTGGCTATGTTGTAAAATCCAAATTATTAAAAAAGTATGTGTGCATCACAAAAATTTTTTTAAAGTAGTTGGCTCTGTCATTAACAAAAATTTCTAGGATAAAATATTGTTAGTATATCTCATTTTAAAATTTATTCGTTTAAGTATTGTTCCGAAATTTTCAGTGCAAGAAAAAAGAAAAATATATTTATTTTGTAAAATATTTCAAAACTTAAAAAAAATTTGTAGTGGTTAATTCTTCCGATAAAAAAATGGAAGGCGAAAGTATGGATGAAATAATCAAAACAATTACGACAGCACTTGACCACTGTAGGCCCGGCACAAACGACCAGATCATCAAGCGCATATCAAAGAAGCACAACGTAAGTGATTTTTTGAACATTTCACATTGGAGAAACCAAACTGAGATATAGAAACTCTAATTTATAAACACCCAATAATATATCTATATGTATCTATAATAAACCTGAACTGCCAGCAAGCAAGAAGTGAACATTATTGAAAAAAATTTAATTTATAAGAAAGAAAAAAACAAATGACGGATATAAATAATATAAATATAAATTAAATTTATTTATATTTGCTTTTTGTGACAAATATTTATATAAATCAATGTATTACTGATACATATACATACTGATATAAATACATAAATTTCCTATAGATACAAGAAGATATCGTACGCGGCATTCTAATTGGGCCCTTAGAGGGCTTAGATGAGGAGAATGCCGAAACCGGTAAATTAAGTAATTATGATGAGAACGATGAGGACAACGGTGAGGACGATGAGTATGTTGCTGAACGTAGAATGAATACACCCGGCAAAAAGTTTCGCCGGGCTAAAAAACTGAAGTAAAAAGAATCGAAGAATATAACTTCAGGTAAGAAAATATTATTATATTGTCAGTATAAAATCAGAAAAAACATTTTTCTAACACGATTTTAACGCAGAATACAAAAACTATGCAAAGATTAAAATTTAAGTTATTTCATCTACATGAGCCAAAATCTTTGCATAGAAAAAAAATAAATTTCTTAAAGAAAGTAAGTAATGGCTCCCTAATGCTAAGAAGAGATTAAAATAAACATCGAAAACAAAAATCTCAAGGTACGTAACTTTATTAGTACTGAGTAGAAATTAGTGAATAATTAATTGAATATATCCTTCTAGCAGTTTCTCGTCGGCGCTGGAGAAACTATTGTAGTAATTCGTCTGAAGAAAAATTGCTTAGCAACTAACAAATAACCTTTTAACCGTTATTAACAGATGATTCCGGCGTCTTGACGGTTATTATAAAGAACCTGATGAAGAAAAATCTTCATCACACTGAAATTAAAAGAAGATTTACAACGAGATCCTGGAACGGTTGATAAAACACCCTAATTGAATGATCCAGAACAGGATCTACCTATTTCTAAGTTGTGCTACATGAAAAACACCTTTGAGGAACGCATGTAGTTTATTTCGAATACTTGATTATGACTTAACAACTTTTTTCCGCGTTCCTCCTTTTCTATTTTTTTTTTGTTTTTATATGTAAGATATAAAATTTGGTTCCATGGTGCGTCCAGATAAACTTAATGCTAGCAAGGGCTAGAAAGACAGAAAAGGTGAGATCAATGACATTTAGATACTATTAATAGTTATTTAATGATAAGGCAAGACTTCAATTGGTTCTTATCTCTTTTCAGGAACTCTTTACCAAATAATGCAATGCTTAAGTTTTGACCTTTACTTGGAAGTACTTGGAAGAAAGGAAAACGGATACTTTTCGAAGACGAAATGCTAATATCAATGAAAATTGAATAAGATGACTATTGACCCTTATATAAAAGGTCAATAGTTATAACCTATATAAAAGGAATAAAACTTCTATTGAATTTTTCCTGTGCCCTGGAAGTATTTAGCACACAATGGTAATTTAAGTTTTTTGTATCTTTTTGCAACTCAGATCAATGGAAGGAAGAGTATGGGTTTAGAATATATTCGATTATTTATGAACATTTGTCCATCAATGTCGCTGATCGCAGATGCATGCATCGTCCAATGGATTGAATGCTGGCCAAGGATTCTTTTAAAGTGAATATTGATGATAATTAGCAAATTGTCGACAAGGATGGACAAACTGCTTAGGGACCTATAAAGAAGATTTCCATTGATCTTTTATTACTTCCCGAGCGTTTTTACGATATAATCTTATTTCATCTTAATAGTCTTGACTTTAACACAGGATTGATCGTATGAGTGTAATAATTCTTTAAATACTCAAATATGCAAACTTTGTCAACTGCTTAGAATTATTATAGCTCGACGATCGCAGATTTTGGGTTACTAAATATTTAAAAGTTGGAGCCCGAAGCTTTGATAATTTCCCATATCGCAAAACAAAAACTTTTTTTTTACTTTTGGTTAATAAAAAATGGAACAAAGAACAAAATATTTTTTTTTCTCATTACTTAAGCTATTTTGTATATAATAGGCCGCGTGAACATATCCAGCAGTCTTAAAATTCATCAATGAAAGAATTTTTTTGTTGGAACTAATAAATTGTTGAATATTAAAAACTCGACAAATGAGATTCTACACACATACAATCGATCGCACACCGACCGGACCAGAGATCGCAAGAACGAGAACGTCTTACAGTTGCAGTTCCTTAACGCAAACAGAAATGCTGAGAAAAAAACACTTTTACAATTACCCCGCAAACGCCATGGGCAACCTATTATTTTTTGCAATGCTTTGCGGTACAAGGTACGACGTTCGAGGTACGAGGTACGAGGTGAGCGAGTGAATTAGTGAGTGTGCATAGCGCGCCGCAAGGCCGTTTAACTGTAACCTGTAACTGCGAACTGCGCCACTTAAAACTGTGCCCAAGTTGCTTTCGTTGCTGGTTAATACTCGCTTACGCTTTATCAGTAAGGAGCAGGAAAAGGCACGACAAGACGAGACTAGGGAGGCGCATGGAAAAACTTGCTAACTTCAAATATAATAACTTTGAATGGAGACTTGCAGAGAGTGTTGCCAACTTAAAATAAACTATTTTACCACTACAACATAAAACAGGTGATATAATGAGGAGGCATACAGCTGGTACGTTGTTGATTTTACTGTTCATGTTTTTGTTGTTGGTTTTTCTTGTTGTACAATTATTCGGCATGTCTACTTAATCCTTCACAAAAGGTAAACAATATATTTACACTATAATTTTATATATTTAGTAAATATGCATAAAAAGCTTAATAAAGTCGACTACAAACTTTTGAGTAATTAATAAATTATTATTTATTTATGTTGAGAATAGTTGAGTCAGTGCACTTGAGCACTTTTACTCTCTCTAACTGCGAGATTTTTTCATAACCCATTTCTATGCCTTAACTGGATTATTGTTTATCACTTCATCAGACTAAGCAATAATTGACCTCAGATCTGCATACTTCCCCGGGGAGCCTGTAACCATTCTGAGATGCGATAACGCGGTGTTGATAAGCCTGTCGTTTTTGTAAATAATTTCAGGGCTCTATTCTTTATGTAACATAGGTATATATATAATGTAATAATTTATATATAATTCTAATTAAAAAATCGTGATTATTTGAACCAGCTTTTTGTTTAACTTTGAACAGACCATATAATACAAATGGATGCTAACTGTAGATATAAAGCAATAATGAGCTGAGACAATAAAAATCATATACGAAAAATAATACTGAATATTTGATTGTCAAATTATACTTGCAGATCTCTCAACAGAAAGTAATAGAAGCATATGATCTATAAAATTACAACATACGCTTGGTTGCAATGCTAAGTATGATTAGTGGTTTAGTTCAAAATCTAACACAGATTCATAAAGCAAATAATATTGAATATTTATTATTTTAAATGCTATAAATAACTTCCATGTACCTCAATTAATTTTTTGTCGTTTTGGTACCATTCCTCGCAAGAACCCTAGTATAGAAGAGTAGAGACTATACCTATCCCGCCGAATTTAGATAATTTAATAGATCTTTCGTCTTCACCGCTGAACAGTCTGATAAACTACCAAAAAAGTATCTTCCTAAGAGCCTACATCTAATGAACGCTTAAGCCGGGCATTCACAGAGAACATGTATTATGGTATCTTTTTCCTGCGGGCTTCTACAACTTCTGCAGTTAGGATTATGGGGAATGCGCAGTTTCTCTGCATGGGTTCCTATACACCAATGACCAGAAAGAACTGCAGTAAGCTTTGTAGTGTTCACGCGGTCTCTTTTGATGAGTAAGCCTTAGCAATATTAGAAAAAACAGAAATTTGACGTTAGTGTTTATAGTCTTATACTTTTTGCTTTGCAATATATTTCATTGAGTTACCAATTGGTAGCGAACACCTACGGACCAAGAACCCTCTATAATCACATTAACACTAGTTCATAACATTTTTAAGATCCTGTGAAATAGCGACACAATGTATTCGCTATTGCCTATTCAAATTTCGCAACTGTTGCTGTTTCCGAAGCAAAATAGTTGCATTGCAAGTTGTTGTCATGTTGGTTTAAGGCTTTAAGAGATTCATTTTTTTTTTTTTTTTGATTTTTGTGTAATGGCATTGCTTTTGGTTGCACATCTACAATTTAATGATCGGTATGGTAACGTTTTTTGCTGCTACCACGACTCCACATAGCTGTTGTCTATCCATTAGCAATCCGGTTAAATACGTTAAAAAGTTGAAATGCATTATGGCAACAACAAAAAGTCAGCATTAAAACAACAACTCAGGAAGGGAGCGAATGAAGTGGATTGCATCATTAAAAGGATTCTCTATATGGACATACATACATAAAAATGTATATTACTGGTCTGGTATATTGTAGTTGATGTTGATGTTGTTGTTGTTGTTGTCGTCGTTAGTGTTGTTGTCTATAAATATGCTAAAGTATAGAAGCCGTTGTGTTGTTGTTGTTGCTGTTGTTGTTGTTTCTGTTACTGTAACTGTTGCCTTTATTGTTGATCGATCGCGTACAAATTGGAATTTTTATTTCATTTGTTGTTGTTTTTGTGCCATTTCAATTGAATTTAAGTGGGGAACTGTGCCAATGTGTTACCAGGAAAGGATTTTTTTATTTGCTGCTAAAATAAATATGTCAAGTAAGGCTTAAAAAGGAAATATTAATGTTCTAAGTAAAGAGAGTCTGAGTTAGAAACACTAAGAATTTCGAGAAATACATGTACAGGTATGTACGTATGTATGTACATATGTACTTCAACAATATTCTATAGAAGATTTCAAGAAATTCCATGAATCTGCTATGAGTTAAATCTATTTTCATTACATTTTTAGGAATGTGAAAGGAAGTATATAGAGATGTGAACTTTGACAATATAGCTCATAGTCTAACTTTACCAAAGTCGAAACATTACAACAATTAAGCTTATAGGTAACTGCAGATCGAATACTATTTTAGTTTGGGAATAATAGTAATTTTGACAGTTATTCCTATATCTTTATAGTGATATGTAATTGCCATTGAACTTAAAAGATAATCAACTCTAAATACAAAAATATACAAAATATCAGAAAAATCCGAATAAAATTATGACTACTTAAAAGTGAAGTTATAGTAAAATCAAGGCAGATTAGAAACATTATTGAATAAAG
>NC_051846.1:137178780-137183204 GCF_002237135.1 Teleopsis dalmanni | reverse complement strand
TTTGAAGGAGATAAAATAAATATTGATGAAGATTAAGAATTTTGCGTTTTATTTATTTATTTCCGGAAACTTTTCGGTCACAATGTATGTGTTTTTGTATCACGGTTTGCATTTTCGTTTGCTATAATATTTAATTATGATTACTTGTTTAAATACAAGGAAGTCTGTGAATGCCGTTAAAATAAAGTAGTAAAGCAAATTTTTGTTGCATGTTGCAGTCTCACGGTCAATAAACTTAATTGCATTTGTTTCTCTGTCGTCTACCGTTTGCATTAACATTTCATAATTTTTATTTTTTAAAAATTAATAACTAAGAGAAATGACATCGTATTCGGGTTTAGTACAGTTTTGTGCAGTGGCATGCATTTGCTTGATGCTCTGTTAGCCTCGAACCTGCAACGAACTGAATTTGTTTGCGCTTCGTTGTTGACAATTTTAATTTGTCATCATTTTGCAAATGCGGAAGAATAAAATGTAATAACTTCTTAAAATTGTTTTGTTGCCGTGGATATATGAAACATTATGCCAAGCTTTGTAGTCATCTATGAGGAAGTGAGGAAGCAAAGACCAGGAAAGCAAATAATACGTTACAATTTCGTAATTCACATCAAATTTTTTCTATGAGCACCAAACAAAATGCAATATAATAAACGAACTCGAATATTTTTCCGAACTTAATTGTCACTTTAGATACATCACGTGTATATGCCATAATCGATCAAATTGCTTTGATCTGTGTTCGCAGTAAACCCTTTCAACGATACTCGTACATCTTTCGAGACCTAACCAACTAATCAAACTTAAATAAATTAAAATTTTCAATTTAAACTTCAAACGTTGTTACGACTTATGTCGGACACACTTAATGTAATCCTTTTTTCGGTCTCATTAGATTGATAATAAAACTTGCAATTAGTGTTGAATATTTTTGTACTAAAATTGTACTAGTATTATTGTAATGTCACACAGTCACTGCTAATCAGTCACAGTGCAATAACAGATGTTACTTCATTGGATTAGTGGAACTCTATTTTTGACGTTTAGTTTGGTAATCATGTGCTTTATAAAATCACTTTATACAATCTGCTGCTTTTTATTATAATGCTTACTTGTGGACAAATAAAATTGCAACTTCAGTTTTTTTAAGCTTATCACTCTCGAAAAAATATGCTAATAGATATTGTCTTTAAGGAGTAAAGACATTTTTTTAATAGTTAAATAGTTAATTAATAGTTAGTTTTTAGTGTTAAATTAATAGTTAAGAATTCTTGTAAACCTTTTTTTAAATCCTTAAATACAAACCACATACACTATCTGGCGGAAAATAGTATATTTAATGTCAGTAGTACAAGAACGATAAACTAGAACAAGCAGACGTGCCATTTGGTTATAAGCCCGATTTCTTAAAAATCGATTTCGAGATTAATTTCCGGTAAAATAAGTTTAGCATATGATGTCAGTTAATTCTAATTACAAAAACAAATGTTCCTATATTCCTATATTGAACGATGATCTATATTCACCGTAACGTAAATGACGTATGTTAAATGTTAAAGTTATATGAAGATGTAGATTAATAAATGTAGATTAATAAATGATACAAATGACTTTATAGTAGACAATATTTATTGTGAAATAATTACAAACACGTTTACATTTATGTTATTCTACTACATACCTAAAAAAAATTAGAAATATATACATACTTTCATAAATATCTTTTACATTTTAATAGATAAAAGTATAGTTCCTACACATTATAATTGAGTAAAATATTTCTTTTCTTTGATAAGTGAACATTTTTAAATATGGCCAATTTTGTGATTCTTTCAATGTAATCATATTATCTCGGGTTCAGGTAATATTTCAGTCGTGAAATATGATGGGGCATGATCCCATCTCTCACAATCACGTAAGACTTCTTCAATTAATTCTAAACAGCTGTCTGGTGGCGGTCGGTTGTGATAACGATATCTTAAATCAGCTTCGTTGAACCCTCTCATTGATGTACTGATATTTATTTTGTATCCATCATTTGCGGTGTATACAACATTTTGTTTAATAAGCTCGATAAAGTAATCTAAGGTTTTCTCTGGGTTAGAATTTTCAATTGATGTTGTATTGAGTTTCTCCACATTTTCCTCAACTCCTTCGTATGTAGCTATATTCTCTCTGGGAAAACATAATGATTTTTCCAAAAAGTTAGGATATAGTTCTCCTGTACAGAGATCATATTGAATTCTAAGATTAGTTGGAATACTAGCCAATCTGGAATTTAATCTTTCCGTCATCTGTTGAAGTTTGAGCGTTATGTTTGCTTTGAACTCCATTATTGATTGGTAAGAGTTGTTGCTTCCTTTATTGCCTGAAAAGAGACTGTCAGGTATAGATTTAGGATTATAGCCAGGAGCCATCTGATTTCCGTTAGAATATTGTGATAAATCTCCGAAATCAGGATATAGTTCTCCTGTGTAGATGTCATATTGAATCCTAAGATTTGTTTGAATTTCAGCTAACTTTGAATTTAACCTTTTAATCATATGTTCAAGATCGATTATATCTTCTTTAAACTGCCATATTGACTGGTTGGACTTATCAATTGGTGCTCCATTTGTAGAGAGTATAACAGATGAGTTACGACGAGATTTATCTAAATCTTTTAGCATCTTGTTTGTTGAAATAGGTTGGATATATTCTGTTGTATTATGTGAGTTTTTAAGATCAAATGTCAAATTAGTATTAACAATGGGTAGATCTGATAATATATCTACTGCACTAGTAAACGCCGCTCTATCGTTTCCATAGCACCGACGTAATGTCTTCCAAGCAGCATTATAGTTCTGATCTGAGACTTCAAAATGCTGAATGAATCTACTTGCATTACTTGTTACTAAAGTTCTAAGGCGACACATTTTTTCGACATTTGATATTGTATTATCTTTGTGGATTAAGTTTTTGAAAAGATTGTGAAACGTAGTCCATTCTCCAATATTTCCCGTAAAGAACGGGATTTCAATATTTTTTATTTTAAGCGAATTTATATTTTTCTCTCCCTTTAATTCTTTTAGTAATTGAATTTTCGCTGTATTAAAATTTTCTTGTATTCTATAGTAGTCATCATCTATATTAAATTCATTTTCGTCTAATTCAATTTGGTCATAAAACATAGTTATTCTTTTGAATTGTTCTTCCAATTCTTCCAAATAAATGGCTGCATCGTGATAGTCTTTTTCAAATAATCTTCTCATCCTGGTTATGTTTTTTTCATATTTTCCAAGTAGTTTTATACTTTTATTTTCCTGATTTTCCTGAATAATTTGAAGGCTCTCTTTAATTACTGATTCATGTTTGGGTGAATTTGAATTTATTTTTTCGTTTAATTCTTCTAGTAATTTAATTTTGGTTGCATTAAATTTTTCTTGTATTCCATAGTAGTCTTCATCTAAATCAAATTCATTTTCACCTAATTCGATTTTATCATAAAAAATAGTTATTCTTTTGAATTGTTCCTCCAATTCTCCCAAGTAAATGCTGCTGTTTTGATAATCTTTCTCGAATAATATCATCATCCTAATTACATTTTTTTTATATTTCGCAAGTAGTTTTAAACTTTTACTATCCTGATAAAGTGGAAGATCCTCTTTATTTACTGATACTTCAATACTCTCAGGTCTGGGTGAGGTTTTATTTTTCTCCTTTTTTAATTCTTTTAATAATCTGAATTTAGCAGCATTAAATTTCTCTCGTATTCCATAGTAGTCACCATCCAGATTAAAATCATTTTCTAGTTCAATTTGATCATAAAAACTAGTTATTCTTTTGAATTGTTCTTCCAATTCTTCCCAATAAATGGCTGTATCTTGATATTCTTTCTCGAATAATGCATTTATTCTGGTCACATTCTTTCTATATTTTTGAAGTAATTTTATACCTTTATCATGTTGATTATTTGGAGGGTCGTCTTTTAGTAGTGCTATCTCGATGTTCTGAGGTTTGCATGTATTTACAGTTTTCTCTTCGTTTAGTTCTTTTAGTAATTTAATTTTGATTGTGTTGAAATCCTCTTGTATACCATAGTAGTCATCATCTAGACCAAATTCGTATTCTTCTAATTCAATTTTATCATAAAAAATTGTTAACCTTCTAAATTGTTCTTGCAATTCTTCCAAGTAAATGGTAGTATATTGGTAATCTTTCTTAAATAATGCCTTCATTCTGGTTACGTTTTTTTTATATTTTCCAAGCAGTTGCATACCTTTATTATCCGGATTCATTGACAAGTCGTCTTTTCTTGTGGTTTGCATTTCTTGTTGCAAAATTTTTTCTAAATATTTTTTTGCCATAACTATATATCCTTTTATCGTTGGGTAAGATATTGAAATGTACTGTCCATATGGATACGATTCAGTTGGCTCTGACAACAA
>NC_051846.1:137171808-137178680 GCF_002237135.1 Teleopsis dalmanni | reverse complement strand
ACATGAAAAATAAGGAATTAAAACAATTTTGAAATATGCCAATTTTTTTTTGCAGTAGGTGGAAAGCATCGAAAGCCACTTGAATCCACTTAAACCACTTCTTAGAAATGAGCATGAAAGCGGCTGTAATTACCCCATTCCAGTTATCAAGGGAGAGAGATAAGACTGAGATGCTTAATATTTAAGCGAAATTAAATTAATCTAAGTCAGAAAACATGGGCATAAATCAGGGTGATTGGGAGTGAATGGGGTGGAGTTATAGCGCAAGCGCGTGGATACTAACGGTAGACTCTGTGATCAGGGTCATGAGAGCCATGATTATAGAGAGGGGTGATGGAGGGATCAGAGTTCTACTCTTCATTTATCAAAATAAAGAGAGAGAACTTGGGGCTAAAATATGAAGTCCTCACCAGGTACCTTCGGGCAAGTGAAAATAGGTGCTTGTAAAAGCGAATAATTTTGGCTGAGTCAAAAAGGGTAGAGATGTAAAAGTGCATAACATTGCCCATTATGTATTTCAAATGCTCAAATGAACGACATGTGTTTAAAAGCAAATAACAACCATGCAATCCATCGTATTGAACGTAATCTTTCAATAGAATTACAAGTAATCAGAAAATTAGAAATATTTTTTAAAACAAAGTTAATGTCTTTTGAGTGTAAAATCAGTATTTTTAAAAATTAAATTTTCAGTCCATAAAGTCTGTTAAGAATAGCAAAAACCGTAACCGTAAACGGTCTTTGAATTGATTTTAGTAAATTTGTTCTATTGTGAAGTGATGTATTTTATGTAGAAACTTATTCACAATTACGATGTGAATTTGTGGAAACTTTCACATGTCTCCAATGTGAGTTCATTCAATGAATTTTATTATAAACATATTGTTGTGGATGTTGTGGTTTCGGTCTTGAATATTTTTTGTGCAATTCAAAGATCGTATTATTATAAATACGCAGAGACCGTATGAATACGAAATTCAAATTCGCCTTTGTTCCGCATAATTGGTGTATTCACAATTGGGTCGTGAGTTTGTGGAAGCTGATTTTATGTTTCAAACTTGAATTAATGTGGATATTGGTTTCTGTCTTGAATATTAGATGTACAGTTTAAAGATCGTAATATTAATAACACACAAAGACCGTATGATTAAAATGCCATTAATAGTTGTTGTTTTGGTTATTTTGTGCATGCTGAAGACCGTATTACGACGGACTTTGAATACAATTTGAAATATGGGTTTCTGCATTGGATATATCATGCATCATCATCTTTGTCTTTTTTCATAAAATTTCTATGCTTGCATTAAAATTAATTTAACTTAGTTAAGTTCCGAACAAGAAGTCAAGCGAAATAGTACGTGTGGCGCTTTATCAGTTTCGTTCGAATAAACCTATACAAAAAAATTTACTGTTTATCAACAAACTTACGGTGAATACAGACGATATTAAAAGAATAAACATTTATAGAAAAAAAAAAAAAATTCTCTAAAAAATAACTTTATATTTATAATTAAAAAAAAAAAAAACAGCTAAAGCAGACGAAAACATAAAGTGCTCTGTGGGCCTTTGCCCTACATTACAATCATAATGTCACTTCCACCAGACATACAAAACCGGTTTCTAAGCAACAATAATTATAATACAAGCGACCCAAAATATTTAATAATAACAAGGAACGATAAAAAATCACTAGAAAATGCATCACCTTTCTTAATCAAAAAAGTAATTGATTATACTTGCGGAGGAGAAGTGGAAACATGCAAAAAAACAAGAGCAGGTAGCTTGCTAATAAAAACTAAAAATTCTACCCAAGTACAAAAATTACTTAAATTAAATAAAATTGGAGATTATGAAGTAACAGCAACATTGCATAAATCACTGAACATATCAAAAGGCGTCATCTACTCTAACGAATTGCGAAATATTGACGAAAAGGTAATAGTTGAGGAACTGAAGACCCAAAAGGTTGTAGAAGTAAAAAAAATTCTGAAAAAACAAAATGAAATTCTTGTAGAAACTGGCCTAATCATAATCTCTTTTGAAACACTTACAATTCCTGAAAAAATTATGATCGGCTACGAGGCTGTACGCGTGAGAAACTACATCCCGCTGCCATTACAATGCAGAAAATGCTGTCGATTTGGACACCCTACTACAGTCTGTAAAAGCGACTATATTTGCTCAAATTGCTCCAATAAATCACATTGCGAAGAAAACGAGGTGTGCACCCAAATTAAAAACTGCATCAACTGTAAAGACAACCCAGATTATAACAGTAATCACAATGCACGCGACAAAAATTGCCCAGTCTTCAAAAAACAACAAGAGATTACAGCAATAAAAACAACAGAAAAGGTAGATCATAAAACGGCTCTAGGGTTATACTTCAGCCGTCACATTTCTGAAAAACCTACTACGTATGCAAAAATGCTCACCACATCTCAGTCACCTAATATACTTCCAAAAACACAATCATCTAACACATCAACAGCTCAAATAAATTACAAAAATGACAATAAAAACATCATAACACAAAATCAAAATACTTCGATCGCATTAACTTCTAAAGGACTTCAATCCATTACAAAAAATAAACCAGACGACAAAAAAATATCATCCTCCCATGTAACAAAAAAGCAAAAAACTACCACGTCAATCAATATAGCAACATCACTACAACAGGCATCCAATCCGGTAACTTACAGATATCTTCTTGACGATCTAATGGATATTCACTCAGCCGACGACACCAATGAAGATTCTTCTAACACTACACTAGAAATAGAAAACCGTAAGAAAGATAAGTCTAGCACTCCAAAAACATACTTAAAGGCAAATAACATCAATTTAACTAAACAAAAAAATAATAAGCAAACAAGTAAGACCAAAACGACACAAAACAGTGATAGCGATAGTATATAAAAACATATTTCGTTTTTTCTCTATCTATATTTTATAACTAATAATTATTATATTATTATATTAAAATGAGTATTAAAATAATTCAATGGAACATAAATGGCTACATTAACAACTTTCAATATTTACAAATATTAATCAAAGAATACAATCCCAAAATAATCACCTTACAAGAAACTCATCTTCACTCCTTAACCAACATCCCTATCCCAATCAATTTTTCACTCTACAATCATAACTCCTCTACCCACAGTTTTGGTGGCGTAGGACTACTTATTCACAACTCCATACAACACAAACTAGCAAAACTTAATGAAGACATTGAAGCAATTGGTGCTATAATACTATCCACAAAAAAATTTACCATTATTTCAGCCTACATCCCTCCCAATAAACCATTTAAAATTCAACATCTCAGGAAAACTTTCGAGAATCTTCAAAAAAACGTATTAATTACAGGTGACTTTAATAGTTGGCACAAAAGCTGGGGTTCCCCAACTAACAATAGCAGAGGTAACACCATTTTCAAATTTTTAACACAACCCCCACTCTCCATCCTAAATGACAAGTCCCCTACACACTTTAGTACATATCATTCTTTCACACACGTTGACATAACCCTATCCACTCCATTATTAACGCTTCAAGCAAAATGGAAAACTGATACACAACTATACGGAAGTG
Source organism: Teleopsis dalmanni (assembly GCF_002237135.1). NCBI lineage: Eukaryota > Metazoa > Arthropoda > Insecta > Diptera > Diopsidae > Teleopsis > Teleopsis dalmanni. The sequence goes on along the minus strand of NC_051846.1, from coordinate 137,175,077 downwards.
ATCATTTCCCTATTCATATTAACCTTTTTGAAACTAACAACCATCCCATAATGAAACCAAAAACAAAATTTAAAACTGACCTTGCTAACTGGGACCTATTTAAAAACCTTAACGAAATATACAACAACTCCAGACCAATTAGTAATAACATCAACAAAGAAACTGCAAACATTACAAAAATAATATTACAAAGTGCCAATCAAGCAATCCCTCAAACCCATCACAAGAAAAACATAAATAGAACAGTACCTTGGTGGGACTCTTCCCTACAAAATTTAAAAATTATTAAGAACAGGGAATGGTTAAAACTTAGACATGACATAAATGAAATTAATATTCTTAACTACAAAAAAGCTAACGCAAAACTAAAACGGGAGATTAAAATTAGAAAACGACTAAAGACTTTTCAATTCACCTCTGAAATATCTCCCCATACTCCGTCCGCAAAGATATGGAATAAAATAAACAACTTTTGTGGTTTAAAAACGCGGCACACAATACACTGTTTAGTTAACCCTAACCAACCATCTCAACCAGTTACTAACCAAAAAGAAATTTCACAGCTTCTTTGCGACAATTGGTCGCAACTCTCGGCAAACTCAAACTTTCCCTCAACTTTTCAGCAACACAAGCTAGCATCACTCTCTTCAAACACTCCAAACTCTCATTCAACCAATGCTATGCTTCTAGGAAAAGAAATATCAATAATAGAACTAAATCAAGCGTTAAAGAAACTGACAGGTAAAACACCAGGTATTGACCGAATTAATTACGAAATGCTAAAAAATCTATCTCCCCTCATTACGCACCGCCTAGTTAACCTCTTTAATTTAATATTAAACAACTATATACCTCAACAGTTCAAAATCAGTAATATTATACCAATACTAAAACCGAACACGGATAAAACTTGTTTAAACTCATATAGGCCCATATCCTTAAATCCTTGCATATCTAAATTATTGGAGAAAATAATAGCAAAAAGACTATGGTGGCTTGCTATAAAATGCAAGCTTCTGGATAGTCACCAAATGGGGTTTAGAAAAGGGAAATCAATAGTTGATCCGCTAGTAATGCTAGACTATCTAACTACTACTACTCTAACAACCAAAGATCATATATCCATAATTTCCTTAGATTTCACCAAGGCCTTTGAAAAAATCGGCTCTCATACCATTATTGATGAACTCCGTAAATGGGAAATAGGTCCCAAAATACTCAATTATATTAAAAACTTTCTTAGCAACAGAAAAATAGTAGTCAAAGCTGGAACTTTCTCCTCCAATCATAAACCACTAGATAACGGGATACCACAAGGCTCACCAATATCAGTGATACTATTTATGATCGCTTATAATAAATTATGTCAGATTATTAGAAAGCATAAAGAGTATCAATTTACAGCATACGCTGACGATTTCATTATATACAAAAAATTAAACAAAAAAACCAATACTTTTAATATAGACAATCTACTTAAAGATATACTAAAGTGGTGCGATTACTCAGGGGCAAAACTTTCAACAAACAAATGCAAGCACCTGCACATATGCCGGAAGACTCACTGCGATTTACAAATTCAATCCAACCAATTTTCAATAGAAAACGTAGACTCACTCAAAATCCTGGGAATCATTATTACAAAAAAGTACAAATGGAACAAGCACATTGAAAATCTGGCGACAGATTTATCCAATAGATTAAACATTATTAAATGTCTTTCAAATAAAAAATTCAACTGCAACCCAAAAACCCTTATTCAAGTCACTAAAGCAATCATCATGTCAAAAATAGATTACGGCCTTAATCTTTACGGAAATGCTCCCAAAACTATACTGAACAAACTAAAACCCACTTATCATACAGCCATAAGACTAGCACTTGGAGCACACCGTACCACTCCCATAAACAACCTCCTTTTTGAAGCAAACATCACGCCAATAAGCGACAGAATTAGCCTTTCCACAGGGAAAATTCTCAAAACGCTTATGCTCTGCAAAGACTCACCCATCCACCCAATCTATTTAAAAATCAATACATCCAAGAAATCACCAAAATACCCATCAGTCCTGCATAACTCATTGAAGCTAGCCAAAAAGTCAGACCTACAAATATCGCCAAACAAGATTCACCCACAGAAATCACCACCTTGGCTTTTCAATCCTACTCTAATCAATCTTTCCCTTGGCATAACAAAAAAACCATCCACACCATCTGAAGTATATAGAAAAAAATTTCTTGAAATAAAAAATTCCTTAAACTCACACAAGTTTATATTCACAGACGGATCGAAATCCACCTCAGGAACAGCTTTCAGCATAACCACAGAAAAATCACCTATAGCCAAATACTTACTTCCTAACTACAGTTCCATATACACAGCAGAAATAGCAGCCATCCTGGCAGCCTGTAGGTACGCTGCAGGTAAAAAAGGAAAATATGCTATCTGCTCCGATTCATACTCGTCACTATCAGCCATTAAAAACACAAACACAGACGATTTTTACACTACAGAAATAAGACACATTCTAATGACAAAAGAAAAAAAATTTTACTGATCTGGGTACCGGGACACTGTAATATAACCGGAAACAATTTAGCAGACGAAGAAGCAAAAAACGCAGTCTCACAGCCACTTATAACAGACCTTAACCTAAATATATCGGATATAACAACACATAGTAAGCTTAAACTTCTAGAACAGAAAGACACTCTCCTAAACAACTCATCCCAACACTACAGAGAAGTCAACTCTAACAAAAACAATATACAGCAGTATATTTTACCAAAAAGTGAAATTATAACGTGCCTAGATATTGTCAAATTTATTAGACTCCGCTTAGGTCATACCATTCTAACACACGATCACATATTAAAAAAAGATCCCACTCCTTTTTCCCAAACATGCAGTACTAAACTAACTATAAAACATATCTTCAATGAGTGCCCGAAGTATAAACACCAAACCAAAAATACCTTCACAATAACCCAAACTTAATCCTCTCCGAACCCTCCTTTACCAATATACAGAAAATATCAGAGTTCCTTAAATCTTCAAACCTTTATCATCTAATTTAGTAACTACTTAAGTAAAAATATAACTATTGTAAATATATGCTATATAAGCTAAATTCAAAAAAAAAAAAAACTGTAAAAATAGTTCACATCTATCATTAATTAGTTGCTTAAGGCCCATGCTGCTATAGCAATAAATCTATTCTTTACTTGTTATTTAAATAACAATATAAAGTTAATAATAAATAAATAAA
>NC_051846.1:137151881-137171708 GCF_002237135.1 Teleopsis dalmanni | reverse complement strand
AATAGATTTTTAAGTGTAATTTAATGTGATTCTCAGGAGTTTGAATAACAAACCCGATTTAATATATATGTATTATTGAAAAATTTTGAATGAAATTAATATAATTGCTATACACACGGGCGTAGCCAAGAAGCGAGTCAAAGGGCTGGAAACATTTAAAGATTAAAGATTTCTAAAATATAATAAATATTTAATGAGGTTCCGCTGAATATTTACTATTACATTATTTCAATATGCTGTACACAACTGCTTAAACATATAACATATATGGCTATAGTTGCGTTATTGATCTATTACATTTAGCGACGAACCGTTGCCCCATTCGCCTTTTTTTCATTACTAAGTATTATAATTTATTTCTTTGGTCAAATTTTATATCATATTCTCCTTTGGAACGCCCTTATATACATACTCGTTTACACTGAAATCAAATACCCAAGATTCTTTTTCTAGAAATATCTCAGCTAGAATGAACATTTTGAGGTACACGCAAATGAGTTACCCAGTCTGTAATGGTTTTTAAACATTTTTATGATAAAACTTAGAACTAAGTTGTTAGCTCGGTCAGCAACAACAGCAATAATGAAGCAAATTGGTGTATAATATCAATATTTCCTCATCGGCAAAAGCATTGTAATTTACTGCTTAAATGTCGTAAAGCCTAGGAAGCATGGGTATATAATGCAAAAATCAACATTCTATATTGTATAGACTGTATTCACATCTTTATATACCAAGGTTTAGAGTATGAAGTAAACAAACTTCTTTTCACATAGGGAGGTCGTAATTGTAGAATGATCCCATTTTTTAAAAAATTTAATGAGACAGATAGTCTGTTTCATTTTAATTGTTCTGCCACTCTGCAAGTTAAATTTGTCAATAAATAAGTTTATTAAAATAATTTTTATAATAAAAAAATTTTTTAATTAAATAAAATCAATCGTTACCACATATATTAAATTTTTGTATTAAAGTCTATTTTAATTTTTGTATTTAAAATTAATTATTATTTTTGATTTATCAACGTAAAGTTTAGTTTAAAAAAATTTAATGACTCTATCTTAATACCAGCTTTTAAATATAATTTTATTATTGAGATTTTTATCATGCTAACTTAAATTTCTATTTCATTTTCTAACACATTCCTGCAAATCAGATTCTCAATTAAGGGGACTAAAACTACTATCTCTCAAATTAATACTTAATCAGTTCTTTATCTAATTATATTGAAGTTAATGGATTTCAATTACTATAAAATTTAAATATCAAATTATAGTCCAGGGTACTTGCCAACATCTGAAGTAGGCGTAAAAGTTGTAAAGTTGTAAATATCGAAGCTATCACTTCTCACTTAAATCATTGAGATGGGCATGTAAATTATTTAAATTGTTTTAGATTCGTTAAAAAATTTGTACCGATAACCTCAAGATCATTGAAAAATTTACGATTTCCTGTAAAAAAATTAGTGTTTATATAATAAAATGTAATGAGTACAGGCAAAAAGTAAAACAAAAAGTATCTGCGGTTGAAAAAATGTTAAAACGTATTTACATTGAATTTACGTATTGTGATTTGTGCTTTTTTTTATTTTTTTGCTGTTTTTTGAGAAGTTTATCCAAATCATATTTATCTTGAAATTTTGAGAAAACAATCTCTGCGGCAACAAATTTGCTTTTTTCTTCATTTTTATTTCATTTTGGTATGCTCCAAAAAACATTTACAATCTCCATAGAGTTAGTCAAATACAACCAAAAAAGCTAAAATACCAAAACTATCTCATCTCATCGTTAGATGAGATTTAAATTTTCATTGTAATTACATAGAAACGAAGCGAACCAAAGCGGCGGAGGCAAATTATAATGGGTCGCAACAATTGCTTTGCTATCGATTAAATTTTTCCATTTGTATTTTTTAAAAAATAAAAAAATTTGTTTTAATTTTCGTTTTGTGTGGTGTAATAGACGAAAATTTGAAGATACTATAAATTTAAAAAATTCATAAATTCGTTATACCGCAGGGAATACATTCGCTGCGCGCCGTTATCACATTTGTAAATTATGATGAATGCTTCAACTGTGAACAAAAAAGAAAATCGGGCGTATTGCGTACTACGTACTATGCACTAGGTACTAGGGCTACTCTACGACTCTGCTACGGTACTCGTTTGAATACTTGTGCGGTACATTAAAAGTAGAAAAACTCAATGTCAGCAGCGGAGAGTGTTTAGTTCGCTTAATTGACATTTTCATATTCGTATTTATTGTCATAATTATGAAGCGAGAACAAATGCGAGTACATTGGAGAATTATGATCTGTTCCAGAGGCTCCCTCTGTTCTGTTGTTCTGTTGTTCTTTTGGCAGCCAACCCACCCAAAAATCAGAACAATATTTTTGAAAATTGTTTCTGTGGCGCAATTGTTGCTGCGGATAAGCAAAGTATTTATGAAATTTTATTTATTTATTTGTTTGTACTTCTGAGTTCTTTATTTTTCGTTTTGTGTTGCATTTAAAAACACAATTGAAATTGAGCTCAAGTGGTCTGGTTGGTGGCGCATGTTCCTCATACCCGCTCTTTCAACAATTTCGACAAATTGAAACAACCCACGTGCTGCCAATTTACGTACTCGCGTATCATCAAAAACTCCAATCACAAAGAATTGCGAAATTAATCCAAATTGAATTGAAGTGTTCTAAAGTTGATCTTTTTAGGAACTTGTCACGCAGTTTGTTAACAATATAATTACTTTATTTATATAGTTGAAAAAATACAGTTCATATACACTGCACCCTATAAATGAGGATCTCTTCTTAGTACGATAAATTGTAGAATAGTACAATAACAAATGTTTTATTTCTCTGGTACTCGTATATACTGAATTTCATTTTAAGAGATTATGAGTAAATATGAGTCAAACTTTTGAAGAAAGGGGAAAATATTCACGTATCCACTTTCTTCGTGTGTTAAAATTGTCCGACGAATTCAATACTTCGATCTATATCCCATTGAATCTCCTAATAAAGACTATCATTAGTCTTTTCTTTCAAGGTAAATGAAGAGAATTTCTTCAATAAATCTTATTTGTATGTAGTTCTATACCACTGACCTATCCCATAATAATGAGTGAAATATATAATATATAGTCCCATTAACTCCAAAAAGTAAAACAAGCAGTTTTTTATCACATATAACATATTGGACTATAAACAAAAATTTAAAATGTTTAATAGTTTGGCTTTATATATATAGGTATAGTTTAATCTATATACAATTAATTTATATACAAAAATGGTTTACAAAACATGAGGAAGCCCGGATAAGGAGAGAGATCTCTTTATTTTATCAATCAATTTTTTTCTAAATCTATACATGTAATTTTTTTTATTACAACTTCAAATAAATAATAAGCTTTTTAGTAAACTAACATGCATCTGTAAGTGAGATGGTTCACTGATGTATTTTTAAAATATATTGCGAAGAAGTAGTGGTGTTACCGCGACGGACGTAGCCGACTCTCAAAATATCGATGTAAGCGTTTTGTATGGCTTTAATGTCTATAAAACGCTTTTTGTCATCGGCAAAGGCTTTTCTCGAAAAGGTAAGATTCGCGCTTTGCCAAAATAGTGAATACATGGGGTTAGTGGTAGTTAAAATGTAATTTTCATAAAAAAAATCGGTTTGGCGCGTTACTCAATGAGAGAAATTTTTGGTTTCCTCAGGCACACACTTTATGGTAGCCCAGTGTTTAGAGTGATCTGTGACAAATTCATTCACAGTGTTGATAGAACTAGTTTGCCAACATATTAATTTTTCTTTATACCTTTACGACCATATATTTAAAAAACCATAAACTTGGTTCATTAATTAAAAAATTTTGGTACAAGTTTTTCGAAGTTTGAAATAAGACCGCTTTACACGATGCTTATTTGTCGTACTGACGTCACTAATAATATATTATCATTTCGGCTGCAATAAGGATTGTATTCGACCAAATGTCATTTAATTCTGTTAAAACCACAGTGAAAGATCCATCTTACCACTTTAACAACAAATAGTACAAATATTCAGTGTTTTCTTCTTAAATGGCATATTCGCAGAAAGTGTTTTTTTCGTTTAAAAAATAGACAAACTTTAGTTACTCAGTTATTAAATCATAATAATCATGTATATATATATATATGTATTTATAATTAAATTTTGCAAGTGTATAGTATATAGATATATAATAATTATCTTTTTTTAAATTTAATAGTATTTATTGAGTAAGCTTTTAGACTGCTAAAGGGACTTGTATTTCAGTCCATTAAGCATCATTTTTTTTATTTTCAGTTTAACAAAAAATTAGAAATTGTCATTTTAATAGACTAAATTAAAATCAGTCATACACATTAGTTTAATGTTTTTCAAAGAGTGCATAGCGTCCTATTGTCGACTTGGGTGTTTAGCTTTCATAGTAGAATTGCTTAACACAGTCGTGGGCTTTAATTGCTTCGTTGAAAGAACTAACTAAATGACGTTTATCTAGTTTTTAATGAAGCAATTCATTGAAAGATTTTCCCATGAAAGCATAAACAAAATCTCAACAAATTCACATACGAATAGATGACAGTAGAAATACCAGATATGTGTACGTTCTTTTGTTTTTTTTAATTTGTCTGCAATGTCAGCGGGTCTTTCTCTCTGCATAATTGGATTTTTATTGCCATAACATGAAAGGAATTTTGCAAATAAAATAAATTTTGCCGCACATTTTCAATAAAAACCACCCTAAATACTTTGCTTCAAATATTTTCCAAATTTTAGAATTTTTCCGCTTTCTCTTTTACTTTTTCCACATATTTAGTTGGGCTCTTAAGTTGAAGGTATGAACTAAGATTTTTCTTATTCAGTTGTTGAAATTACTGAAATGAAAATTCAAGAGTTGACGACAGTAGGTAAAAATCAATGGGATAAGCGGCTGCTCTACTAGAACCCCAAGCTATAACAAGCAAAACAAAAACAACAGCAATTCTTATAACTAAATAACTACAACAAAATATTATAGAAATGAAGTGACTCTGTGCACTGAGACTAACATTGTATGAAAATCAAATGCTACACACCCTGCAGCAGTTAAGCTAACTAATGTGTCCCCTTGGTGAATTTTTATTGGAAATCAAAAATGCGTGGGTAGTTGTACACCCTCACTCTGGGTGCCCTACACTCTATACATCGAATATATTGCAGACATATTCCCCCTTCAGTAGTTCTTTTTTTCGGGCATATAAAATTTATGGCTTTAATTTATGAACGTGGACAAGTATGTTTATCTGAACTGCATTCGTCTCTCTAGTGCAACCACATGTCTGCTTCATCCCTTTTGGTGTAGTTCTCCATTTATGGCATTCTGCGAGTTCAACTCATACGTAAGCACGTATTCTCATAAAAATTTTGCAACAAAACGTTTTAAGCTTTTTCGATGAAGTGTGTTCTAATGTATTCTCAACTCTTTTGTTAATAATTGAGAATACAATAAACTTAAAAAGTTAAAAACATAAAAACTTATGAGTTAGCGTTTTTCGTTGTGCACCACAGAGTATTTACTGCTTCATAATTTCCCGAAACCGGAAATTAAAAGTGCTTAATTTTAGAAAATTGATTTAATTGCTATTTCTTTGTGGATGTTTCTCCAAAACATGTATATTTATAAGACTTACTTAGACTAAATATCACTATATATATTTTTCTGATATGATAAATCAAAAAACTTATTAACAAAATATGAATCAAATATGACCAGTTAAACGTAATTATAAAGATTTATCTAATCCAGGACCACATTCTAAGAAATTTTAAATAAATAACCTACTAAAAATACGCCGCTATTACTTTTAGAAACATACATATGATGGACGACAAGACCAAAAGAATAAAGACATTAAATTTATTTAAATTAATTAAAACATATACAATACGATTAAAAACAAAATCCAAGCACCTTTTATTTTGCTCCTACAATATTTTTATATACAATAAAAAATTATAAAAAAATAACGAAAAGCCAATAAAAATTGCTGTTACTAAAGGTTACACACCACAAGGCTATAGTCAGGACGACACTAGTCTATATTATATGTAGTGTATATATTTTTTATTACATACGAAAATTTATAATTTTTATGTTTTTTGGCAAAGCTGTTGATATATTTCCTCGGAGTTGATGATGACAACTTGGGTAATTTAAACGGATCACGTTATTATCAGTTTTTTGTTTTTAAATAATATGGGAATTAATATAAAAAAATCCTGCTTTTTACAAAACAGTTAGTTCCATCTTGCATGACTGTATATTTTATTTCAATTGAAAATACACATTTAACTTGTGAAGATCCATAAAATTCTTTCTCTCTCTCTCTCTCTTCAGAATAATTTGACCTTCTTATAATATAAACCGGATAATTGATGGAAGCAAAATTTACAGAAGTCATAATTGTTAAAGGAAATATCCAGAAAAAAAGATTTTAAATTTTTTAATAAGGATTATGGAAAAATAATTTAATTATTATTAAACTTTTAAACAATATTTAGTTACTTAAGTAATTAAGTCATTTGATCAAATTAGTTCATTACATTTTTTTAATTATAATCCTAAACAATAATTTGTTTTTGAGTTGACATTGAAATAATTAAAAGAAAGAATTATACTAAAAATTTGATGATAATAGTTAATAGGTTGTTTTCAACAGTCTTATTAACATCTGATTTGAAGTAAAATGATAGTTGGATTGAAGAAATGAAATAATATTTTACATTTATGTAAGCAAGGAAAGCATATACGAGAGTGTTTACATATCGCACAGGAAGGGTTTAAATTATTTTTAAAAACAAATAATTTATAATAAATATATTTTAATTAGCAATTGCTTCTTTCAGAGAGTGTAAGTTAAAGTCACTATATGATAAATAAAAATAAAATACAAATATTACGAAAAGTAGTTTCTACAATACAACCAATTCGAATGCTAAGGTTTCAATAATATTTTCCACTACTTAATCTCTTAATCTTTGTGTTTAATGAACAATTTAGAAGTGATAAATTTAGTAAATTAGACTTGCACTCATACTCGCAATGCCACATTAGATTTATTAATTATGTGAAACTATCGCACTTTGTAGGATTTTCAATAATTAATTATGAAAAATACACATTGCACACAAGCTGTTGCTTTTTGAAAAATTAGCTCCGATTGAATTTATAACAGATGAGATAAAATGTAGAAACATTGCTAACTGTTGGCATCTAAAAAACGAGGTCCGATTATATCTACAACAGGTGACATAAAATATCTATATCGTTAATTGGTTAACGCAAATGCGAATGGGACGCGCTACTATTTAACTACCAAATAAGTAGAATAAAGACAAAAGTTATGATGTGAATCATAAAAAGTTATAGAATCAATAAAAAGACTTAAGCTCTTATAATGAAAATAATCAAAAGAAGAAAAAGTCTTCAGCATAATTTCAGCATAACTGGAGAGATAGTGTCATTATATTCGCAAACAATAATTTACTCTTGAGTTGACCTTCATATTTATACAAATATTAAAATAACATTAATAATATACATGTATTAACTGTGACAATATTAGGTTGATAATCTGCTAAAGATGCTAAAGATAACAAACAACTATTCGACATAATATTTATATAGAAATATTTATATGGGAAGTTAAAAGAAAAGCAATAGTGACCTCGTTAATTGTTATGGGATCTAAAAAAGTAAGCTTTAAATTCTGTAGAAAGTAGAGAATGATCACCAGTATTAGCGAAAGGGAACAAATAAGTAATAAAGACAAGAAGAAAAAATGTAGAAAAAATGGAATTAAAATATTACTATGTTAAAATATGTATGAATATTTCTTATCATATATGTTTATAATATATTATGACCTTTAAGGTAAATTATTTATTATCCTTAGTCTTTTAATTTAGTCCGTATTTAAACTATTATGTTCATGACTCCTTAGCATCTATTGAATTCGAATTTAACAGATTAACGAAGTGAGGAATAATATGGCATATTAGATGGAGAGTGCATAAAATTTTAATATTATTTAATGTAAGACAAAAATTAAGTTTTGTAAGATAAATTTGGAACTGCCATCAAATGTTAATACTCGTAATACATTCTGTGTTTTAAGTTTCAAGTCAATTTTAGAATTGAGAGATATATATTTGTTGGTTTCTTAAAAAATCACAAATGGTTCCTTGTTAAATTTTACTGAAATTCATATAATTATTATCTCTAGATATAAATGAATTTAAAAAAATTCTTTATAAAATATTTCTAGTACTTCGAAAAATATGCAGTTTCCATTACAATGAAAACCGTTTATTTGCTTATTTCAGATATACGACAAATCCAAAAATAAATTTTAAAAAAAAATTGTCAATATGTCACGGTCTAACGTGACAATTTAGATGTCGATACTTGGTTTACCTAATATACTTTCTTAAATATGATTTCAAATAAAATTTTATTTAACTATAATTGATATAATTGATATAGTGTGTAATGTAATATGGTAACACTGGTCATGAAAGGATTTATTTATCAGTTCATTTAAAACTAGTTTAAAATACAATATGACTATAGTGTTTATTTCAAATAGTGATCCTATATATCATATATCTATATGTAAAATATTTAGCTAGAGTGCGTATCTTACAATTGAGTAATTTACTAATAGAGTCATATTTATATATATAAATCTTATGTAGTATGTCATATATTTAAAATGTGTTTTACGGATAATTTTTTTGTATAGAAAAATGTAATAAAATTATTGCAGTAGCCAAGTGGCAAGTAAAAATTACATCCACTTCTGTCTGTAACGGCAATATTTCTCACATAAAAGTCTGAATGTAAATAAACGACGCCACAGTTCTTTTAAAACTCAGCTTTTGGAATAATTCAGGAATACAGTGTATTGGTGCTGTTGGAACAAGTCCAAGCAGACACTCAAAAACTTAAGACGAATGGGTTAAAATAATTGAAATATTCCAAAATTTATCTTGTCAAATTTATTAGTGTTAGTCGTTTTGGTTTTTTATTTCTGAGATATGACTCGTATCATCTGTTTGTCCTTTTCTTATTTTCTTATTATTGGCAAAGTTTGCTGAAGCAAACTATAAGCTTCCACGTCCTTGTTGGATGCAAGTGCTTCCGCTATATGCTTTTTGGAGAACCACTAGTTTTCAGTTTGTGAATGTACTATTGAAATCATAAAACAGTACGAAAAGCACTTAATGACTTGCTATGCCCAGCACAATTGCGGATTTCTAAAGCTTACCAACTGTCAAGTATAAAGTTGTCTGTTGGTTAAGCATAAAATAGTTGAATTTATTAATTTAAATATTCCGACTGAATCGTACGAAGTGTGATTGCATTATATTAAAACTAATTTTTTCCAATCAAATTTGTTGTGCATATCATTTGCTTCAACTGAGAAATCTTAAACGAATTTCGCGGTTTAGGTAGTTGATTGATTTGTGGTTAAAACAAAACATTACATTTTTTTAATTAATTATTTCAAAAATGTGAAAAGAGTAGTTTCAGATAAAACTAAGAATGTAATTGCTTCAACTATTATAGCACATATATAGTATAGTTAATTATATAGCCGTTAATTATTCATTTTAATTATAGTCATGAAAGATTTGATTCATACAAATAAAACATAAATTATATTAAACTTATAACGTTTTGATTGAAAACTGCTATTGCACAACAATTTACATTGCTTTCATCGGACTACTAAGCATTAGCACCTCAAAGTTAAAAACAGGCAGTACCAACCAACTACAATTTGCAGTTGGTTTGTTTGTTTGGCAGGAGTTCATTAATTTATTATTTAGTGCCTTTCCGTTATTTTGATCCACTTGAGTCCAGCCACAGATGTTCAAATTTTATTACTTATTTGAAGCTGGAACTAATTTTTAAAACCTTACGATACTCAAAATCATTTGATGTTCATTATGCAGTCAGAGTGTAAGATTCAGCCAAATAGAATTTGTTAGGAACTGGCAAATAACATTAAAAAGATTTTAATTAAAAAGATAAATTTTAGCTTAAAAACTGTTACTGCACTAAAACCTAGAAAACAGAGAAGGGATAAGTTAATGTGAAAAAATATACCAAAGACTGTTGAGAACGTATCCAGAAATACTCGTAAGATTATTTACAAAACAGACTCATCGTGGCAGTGTCAATTACATTTTGCCAATTGCTGTACTAAGTTTTTTCACAAAGGCAGCCTTTTCATGACCATTTAGACGTTAGTCTTTAGACTTTTTTAGTTTATTGAAAAAATTAACTCTGAACACCAATAAATTTAAAGAGAGTTTAAACATGTTCCGCGTCGCATTAGTTTTGAATTTGCGCGGTTTGTATGGCCAAAGTTATGTCATTTGCCAAATGACTGTGTTTGTCATTTACTGAAAGTACACAACAACTCTAAAACTCATAACTACCCAGAACTACTCATATATAAACAAAAGTAGTCAGTGAACTTTAAGTATTATCAGTTAATGTTACTTTTTCGTCGGAAATACCTAGATGGTTAATAGAGTTCTTTAACTTAGTTGTGCATTTGTTCTATAATTTCTTAAAGTGTTTAAAATAAAATGGGCAAATTAAATCAGTCAGTGTCAAGATGTCGCCTCCGGCCCTAGTTATAAACGTGATTAATAGAGTTTTAACTGTATTAGGCATTGAGTGTTCGTGTTTATGGCTACGTGGCCTGTGTATAAGGTTGCGTGTCCGCTGCATGGAGTCCCATAGTTCTCTTGTCACAATACCATTATAATGCCATATCGGTTCTTTGTGTATAACATTATTATATGCGTTCCAAATCTTATTTTATCTCGTTTCTTTCCACAGCCTTATTTTTAGAAATACAGAACACACGGAACTTCCTTTGGCATCCGATGAATCTATATTGCATTTGAGTATATTTCTGATATTAGAAATAAACCAGTCAGAATACTAACTTATACTTATTTCATCGTTTGTTCTAATTTGTTGGAAGATGCTGGAGAAGTCAGATATGCTGTATGTCTTTGTTCTACTTCGTTGAAAGTTGCTGTACAAGACTATTAGCTGGTATATCTTTGTGATATTTAATTTTTGGTGTTAAAACTACAGCTAATAGATTTCATTCAATCTTGAAATTATTCGTGAAGAAGTCAATAGTATTAAAAGTAGTCTTTTAAAAAAAATATTTTTGAAACTTTAATTCAATTTAAAATATGCACAAAATATACAAAATTTTACTAATGAATAATGTTTCATATGCCAGCGTTTTACTTACAAGACATGATATTTATTGCCGGTACTAAGCTATTATTCTTATATTTGAAAATTTAGCGTGATTACTAGTATGCTAGATAGTTCTAAAGCATGGGTCTACTTTTTATTGGCACAAATATGCGTAATCAATATATAGGTTCATTATTTCATTATTATTTGAATAATGAGTAATAAACAACGATGAATTTATGAACCATAACTTTCGTTTGGTTTAAACTTTTTTATATATATATTTATTTTAAAGAACTAATTATAGTACAAGTACTGTATCGTCTATAACAATATCGTGTTGATCTTGTCAATTAAAAAAATAAATATTACCTATATATCTTATACAAAAACTAAAACATATTAAATTTTTTAAATAAATTCTTTAGAAAGCAAGTGCGTTTATTTTAACTCCTAGCTATATATATCGTTTAACAGATTTAAATGTAACATAATTTAATACTCAATATAAACCATCGGAATTGTGTGTTATATTTTTTATAAGTTATTTCTTAAGAACTAAGTATTCATGTAAGTTCTGTTTGTTTTCAAATAGACCAATTATTCAAATACATATTAATTTTTCAAATATAGTGAACAGCACCAATTCATATGAAACTCGCATTGTATAGAAAAACGTAGTAGCTCACTATACCTCTTACCTCTCCATAAATTCGCTTTGTACTAAATGAATTTCCACTTTTAAATATTTTATTATTTTTAATTAAAGCTGTAGGATACTGTATTATTAATATATAATATATTTAATTCTTTTATGGTTAATTTCAAGTAATCTTAATACTGAAATTAATTACTTGATACATGTTCTGTAGAAAATGTAGAAATTGATTGACATGTGATTGATGTCCATTTGCTATATTTTTCATTTGATCAAACCGAAATATCGAATAGACCACAGATTTAGTTTGCCTATTGTAAGCGTAGTTGTGGTATTATCATTAGTACTGGAATTAAATTACTAACACAGAAAAATTAAATTTGACATAAACGTTTTATGATTAATTTATGTTTAATAAAAATATGTTGTTTAGAAGCAAAAGAAATATTTTTTTTAATATAACACACATCGTAACATAATAACTTCGATTTAAGAAAGTTAGATTACCAATTCTCCTAAAGCAATGGCTACAGTCGCTCTAAGATATAAAATGTAAAACATGTAAAAATATACTAAAACTTGTAAACTTACTACTTATAAAATCATTAATCATTAAAGTACAATAAAAACGTTGGAATATACCTTATATGGAGCAACTAATCATTGTTCATTTTGGGCCTCAATCCGAAATGAAAGTCGCCATAACCTTTCATTAAATAAAAATAAAATGAAAAATATGTGACGATCTTTGCTGTTAATCCATCAAGCAGTCATAAAAAACTAACTTTCAGATAGACTACATAATAATATAGATATTAGGTTTTTAATTTAAAACTAAAAAAAATTTTGTTGCTCAGCTATTATAATCTCTTATTAATGGGAATTCCGCCGATTTTTGCAGATGATAATACATAGAAATTATTTTAAAATCAATTCTGTACAAATTTAATATAGAACGAATTATAACCCAAAATTATAGTTAGGAGTTAATTGAAGTAATAAAAACAACTTTATTGTTGTCAGTAGTGCAAACAGTAATTGTATATCGTTTTTAATAATTGGTTAAATGATCACTGAGTACAAACATATATAGTCAGAAAGCAGGCTCCCTGCTTTCGGATGTTATTGTAATGCAGTGGAGCAGCTATTGAGTATCCTCTAAAGTATGTACTTAATAAGTATATACTTAAGTAAATATGTACTTAAGAAGTCAACAGAAGTAAAGCAAGTAAATATCTAAGCATATTTGTTTTACTATCTGAATGTCTATTTAAGAACAAACTAATATATCAACTTTTAGCTAAACAATTAGAAATGTTAGTCAACTAAATATATTTAGTTGATGTTTTGAAGAGAGTTGAAGAGAGTTGAAAAACTTCATTTGTTTTTAAGTTTACTATTTAAATAGTACATATTACTTTTATAATTGATTGATCGGTAAAAATATAACTCCAAATACCAAATACACAGGTGTTCAGATGTTTTTTATTTTTGATTAAGATTTTTCTCCAAAATTTGTATTCAGGTCCTAAAATTGTGTTAATTCAATTGACTCAATTGATTTAAATTAAGAAGTTATTGCTTCTCTGTCTCTCTCTCTGCCTCTTTCCCTATCCAATCTAATGTTTTTAATTTAAGGTTCAACAAAAAAATTTTGTTTTTAACATTATTTTATTATAATTTGTAATAAAATAATTAAGGCGAATTAATACCCTCATTAACGGAGGTGTAACAGATCAACTACATATATAGTGACCTTTTTTCGTGTTAAAACCTATACTTTGAAGATTACTCACTATGCTGAATGTTAAAATTTTAACGACTTATCTTTCTAGCTAAAACTTTGAGCGGGAATGCTTTAACCCTGGCAGATTCCACCAAGAGTTGCGGAATCAAATAAACCAATCGGAGCTTATCAAGCTTAAATTACAATGTTCTATTTAAGTATTTGTTTATAGAGTAAATGATTATACCCGTGTGTCGACTTAAATAGTATTTTAGTCATAAAGAAATTTTAAACAAAAGGATTTAAAAATTTATTATTTAATTATTTTTAGAGCCATAGTCAGTATTTATTATTATAATAAACAAAAATAAAATAATGTAACAATTTTTAAAGAGTGGAGTTATCTTCATATGAACTTCGATGGTTTCAAACATCTTTTGGCTGAGATATCTTAAACTTAATTCTATTGCTGTCATTTATGTTGATAATTTATGATAAATTAGCAGGTCAACTTAAATATGCTCTAATCTCTCAATGCAGTTTAATACATTATAAGAATAGAAGCTACGATAATATGATAAAGCCGCATTTAATAATGCCAAAACCTTTAAAGCCTCATTTTTAATATAATAGTTTATGTTATTTATAGTTTAATATGTAAAATATAAATAAAAAAATCATTTAGAAGAAGATACGGTTCTATTCCAATGAATTATAAAAATATGAATATGCAAAAAAAAAAAGAATTATGAATTATGTAAAATATTTCACTACATTTACTTAATTATATTAAAATTTTGTCGTTTTGTTTTTATAAAAATGAGTAGATATTTTTTAAAAGAATTCCTTTAAAATGACGTTATAAATAACAGATTCTTTAGATTAAATTTTTTTCTTTTATTGTTACTCGAACTTAGTATTCATCAAAGCATAATTTTTTGCTTCATTTTGCAGCAATTTTACCACACACTCTCATCGGCAGTGCCGTATTTACTTCAATTCTTAGGAATATTGGTGCAGAGCTTGTGGTTACGAGATAAAAATGTATCTTATGGATAATGTAGCCCATCTTATGCTTGAATGATCTTTTGTGTTTATTTACCTTTGCTGTGTTGTTCTTGCTTCCATAATTTCACATTAAACCAAATTTAGAAACCGGTTTACCACGTTCCAGTGATTCAAGAGATGCACCAAGCTCGAACCTATGACTGTTACATTTATAAAACTAATCTCAACCACAACAAATACCGTTATAATAAAAACTCGCGGTACTTTAAATGAATCCAATAAGAAAAACTAAGAAAAAAGTATCTGTTCGGAGTGAAAGGTCGATCGCTTCGCTGCAGGAAAAGCAAATGGAAAATGCTTTATGCATTTCGAGTTGTGTCGGCGCATGCGTAGCCTGATCGTATGGAAACGCTGCAGATGTGTTATGGTAAACCACAAAATATTGTACGACGAATATGATGATTTTATTTATTTTTACAATTTTTATCTTCTCTGGTGTGCTTTTTTGGGTCGTTTTCATAAATAAATTACCTTTCCTCAATTGTGTTTGCTTAAGCTTCAGCCGATGTGTTCCACGATCTTATCGAATTGTATGCGTTGCTGCGTTCATTATTATTGTGTGCACCCATGATTACGAGTACCGCATCTTCTTGGCTTTCATTTAGATTTTTTTTTGCTATTTTTTGTTGTGCTTTTGTTTTATTTGTTTTTAATGTTGTTGTTTTAAAAGCATAAATAAATCTGGGAATATGCAAGCTGCATGCAGTAAGCAGTATGCAGTATGCAGTATGCAGCATGCAGTATGCTTGGCTGTAGCCATTAAAGCCAAAATCGATAATATAGAAACATTGTTTAGTTGCCAGAGTATTGCATCATTTTTATTCCCGTTCCCGTCAGCTGAATTATTTATACGCGATAAAGCAGTGCAATCCTTTGCCAAAAATTCCTCATTCCACAGTGTGAAAACACACACACACACACACACTCACGGTGAGGCACAGTGAAATAGAACACAAATCAGATTTCTTGGCCTTTAAGAATACTTAAATGGCAATGAAACGTTTGGCATGACTGCGACAAATTCCTTACGGGTTCGCAACTATTGACATTATCGCAGCCGTTCTATGCATTAGAGTATTTTATTTTAAATGAGTTTTCCTTAACTGATTTTACGACGCCATTACGTCACTGTTATGGCCACATTTGCAGTCATCTATTGCATTTTAATGTGAATTTTATTAGTTTTTCACTGCCTGAAATGTCTCCAAATAAATATTGTGCTACCATAAATCGCTCCACTGTGTTTGACCTTTGAGAAACATTTAATTTACAACAAAAAAGTAATTCGCTGCCGTAAACAATTTACAAACAAACTTTTCTGTGTTCTGTACTACGTACTACGTAGTACGTAATTAAGTTAGGTCAGGGCTAAATTTAGGTAGCCTTATCTAAACTTTTTGATCGGGCGATAAGTCTAATTTGTTGCCTTCGATTTATTTAGTGCAGTTGGTTTTATGGTCATACGATAACTTTCATTGAAACCACTAAAGTGTATGTGGAGCATTAATGACGCATCAATCAAGTCACATATTGAGTGACTTTATAGAAGATACAAAATATGAATATGGCTTTGTTTTATTAAATTTGGATTTTTCACTAATTTTTTAAATATCCTGTGTTATTTATTGATATATTAAATAACCTCTTTCTATTGATATATTAAATGCAGAATATAAGAATATAAAAAAGAAACATCTGCTCTCTTAAAGTGAAACATAATGGAATTTTGTTTGAATTACATTCTTTTATTTTGATTTCTATTTGGAAAAACCTAAGAAATTTTTAAATAAAATTAATATTTCTATTAATTGATTGTTTTAATGATCAAATATTTTTAATAATAATTTTTTTTGTTTTACGGATCCGATATTTCGACTATAATCTATAGTCTTAGATTACCCTGATGACTATAAATTATAGTTAAAATATCGGTTATAGTAAAATCTTTTAAAAACAAATAAACATTTTTTAGTTATTTTATTTTTTATTATTTTATTATTACTATTGTCCATTTAGTCCGGAAAAAATAAAATTAATATTGTTATTTTATAGGTATATATTTGATGTTTTTAAAGTCGATATATAATCGATTGCAACAAATATATAAGCATTTCAGTTTTTCTTTTGAACATTTTAACATTTTTTGTAGCGTTTTCCGGTATAGTCTTCAGCTTCCTCTATAAATTATAGTTTATTTCTTTAAATAAATTAAAATGGCGGTCATTTTAGTTTTTAAAACAAAACAAGTCACATGGAACCACAAGTCACATGGATGTTAAATAGAGCGGTTATTCTTATTTAGGTATTGGATTTAAATTGATTCAGAAGTAACGCTTTATACAGTATTATGTATTATCCAGAAATTATCCTTTCTATGTAGCTCTTTATGATTAATTTTTTTTCCTGTTTATGTTTTAATACAATCAATTATTAATTTTTCTCACTATCTACATCTTTGAAAAGAATAACCAGCACCTCAACTTTTAAGCACCTCTGTGAAACGTGATATGTATTTATAACCATTTCTTAGTTTACTCAAGAATGATACATAAATTCTAACTCTTCCAAATTCCAAATATATTCTAAAGCTAAATATTTTTTAAAAGATAATAATGTATAGAGTTGTAACCATAGTTGTTGAGTGCCAGAGTCGAGGAATGGCCTCGAAGGGAAGCAATTCAAAATAAAATTCACTTTGGATATTATTATGATTGATTTCTGGCATAGCGCATTGTGTTGCTGCGAGAACACCTTTTCTTCGAACCCAAACATAGGTCGTTTTTTTCCCGATGACTTCTTTTAGGGCTTCAATAATCAAGTTAATATTGGCAATTAATTATTTTATCGTTCAACAAAATATTAATATACATCGTAAAATAAATATATACATCGTTGCCTACTACAACGACTACTCACATCTTACTAACGAAATATGTATTTACTTTAAATAATTACGAAAATAAGAATCAATTTATTCCATAAAATGTTATTGAGTTTGCACCACCAGTTCAATGGGTTTACTTGCAATCGTTATTTTAAATCATTTACATAAAGGAGATAATATTCGGTCATTCCTATATTTCAGTAAAGATAGTTATTACATTGAAGTCATGGTGAAGGTAGCTATTTCTTTTATACAAGGGGGAATTGACTAAAAAGTTGATAACTTTGTTTTGGAATCGCACAGCGTCAACGCTGCGCGTTATACATCTAGACGGGTTTCAGGACTTGATTCCATATTATCAATTTATATTGAGTTGGTATAAATGAGTTCCTATTTTTAAGCCATTCAAGCTTAGCGTCCAAGGTCTTTTCAAGATACTTTTCATTATTTGAATATAGTATTTGGTTGCCAAATATTTGAATCGGCAGATATGATATGGTTTTAATAATGAAGTTCATTTGTGTTGATGTTAAATTATTCAGTATAATTTTTCACTTGAATGTCCAGTTAGATATTTCGTTAAAGGCTCTTAGAAATTTTAGTGTAGATTTCGCTTTCATATTTGTAATAGTAACAATTGCAGTGTCATCTGTAAATATTGTTCGGATTGTATATACGGTAGAAGATATGTCGTAAGTTCAAAGTAGATAAAGTGTGGGTCAATGAATACTGTCTTGGGGAACTCCTGCTCTTAAACGCATAAGTTCAGAAAAAATATTTTCTTTTTTTAAATATTGAAAATCGAAACCTTATCAACTGACTTCTACGTTTCTTGTCATTTTGGGCACTTTTCACATATTCTTGTTCTCTTAGCTTCTTAGCTTTTTTTGCAAAAGAAATACATTTTATATATAGGACGGAAACAGCTACAAACATTGCTCATCAGCGTGCTGTTGTTTAAAGTCTGCTGTGAGCAAACTTTCGCGCTATTTAATAAGTGTGGAAACTAGTCTTTATACTTCGTTCAGATATTATAAATGTATCTGCTATTTACTTGGACTTCACTTTATGGTCATTCAAAATAATGTCATGGGATTTTTTGATGTCTTTTCCAATAACCACCGTATTTTGAAGGCCAGACTTTTCAGCATTTCCGGTGCATCTATAGTATTGTTTAAATTCAGCAAACTACCGAATCATAGTTATTCTCAACAGATCAAAATCATTATAATATTGAATATTGAACATTCATCATCAGCATAAAAAGTTAAAACTATTAAGGAATGTTCATATGAATGTTCCTAATTTGTCAACTAAATTTTAAGTTTTCGAGCTATTTCAATTAAAATTCTTGGGTCTTCTTGTGACTTGAAGGATTTTCGGATTTTGAATTTAATTGTTCTATGTATATAAGTGTCTTGATAGATATTTAACGATTTACATAAAATAGTTTCCAACAAAAAGTAGTTAGTTAGAGTATCTATGGTAATAATTCGTTTTGTTATTAAAAGACTTCGACTTAAAATTACCAAACTTAATAATAAATGTAATTTCCTAAGATCTTCTGTATTATTCGATGTATCTATGTGTATAGTATTGAAAAGAAAAGGAAGAAAAGAAACCTAAGTACTTAATTCACAGCCGTTTGCATGTCGACTTCCA
Organism: Teleopsis dalmanni; assembly: GCF_002237135.1. Classification (NCBI taxonomy): domain Eukaryota; kingdom Metazoa; phylum Arthropoda; class Insecta; order Diptera; family Diopsidae; genus Teleopsis; species Teleopsis dalmanni. The sequence continues at coordinate 137,152,410 of NC_051846.1, read as the reverse complement.
AAAAGTTCATACCTTCACAGCGTTTCCTGTGTTTTTGTGCATTCATGTATTTACCAAAATGAAGAGAACAGTTTTTAGAAGGTCTTGTATCTTACAGCGAACACTAAAAACTTTATGTATTAACTTTATGTGTTAAATGCAATTTTTATTCTCAACAAATTTCATTTCTCAACCTTCGGTCAAATTTCAAATTTAGAGTTTGTCCATGGTAAACTTCTTTTAGTGGATACACTCGTAAGATGGGCATTTGTGGAAAACTTAAAAGAGTGAATGACTGTGAGGAACACTCACATTCGAGACGTTAAACTTGGGTGTGTCGCAAAGTGACGGATTTTTTATGTATACGATACCAGTCATTCTGGTAGTATTGAATTAACGTTAATTGTTTGACTTATTTTATGAACCGCTTTTATCACTTCTAAGCGTTCCTTCCCTTCCTTTTTATTACATTTTTGTAGCAAAAATTCTGACCAATTTTATTGAAAGTTTTAGCAAAAAATATTTGCTAACACAAGGCGATAAGGTATTT
>NC_051846.1:137107412-137151781 GCF_002237135.1 Teleopsis dalmanni | reverse complement strand
CAAGAATTTGCATCAAATTGAGGTGAAATTAGTGTGATGCTGCTTCTAATAAGGCGTTTCTTACAGGAAACATTGTAATTACGAGATTAAGTAGGATTTCGAATATGTGGTTATGCTCTTAATTTAGATGCACTTTTTCAGCAAATTTTTTTCTGTGAGAAACTTTAATGCAGTTACCTGATAAGGATTTAATGTTTTTAAAAATGAAATTGCACCTTATTTCGACTTCAAAGAAACTACAAGTTTGTTAACTTCAACAAAAAATGTTATTTTATGTTAAATGTGTAAATAATGAAATAAAAAAGTTTTCAGAGCCTTATGGACCAGTCACAGGGCAGAAAAGTAATAATGACACTATCTTTATTTGAAACATTACTTCACAAACGATACTTAACTATATATCGGTTTTGTCTCACGTTCAAGTCCATAACAATAATTAGCTGGAATATCCAAAACTTCCCACTACTGTGGAATTCTGGAAATGTGTTCTGGTAACGCTTTCAGGAAACCAAGTTTTGACAACGAAACTCTGACGTTTAACACTACAAGACATTTATCAACCATGGGACCCATCAACAACCCGGAAAAGGACAATTGGTGCCGAATTGGTATCTGCATATGATTTATATGTCTTTGAACAAAAGATGCTTTAGAATGAATATCGACTCTTCATGCTCTATTGACTATAAATGGAAACAATATTAACTGTTTTATGTTCTCTAGGATAGAAATAGAATTTCAAAAAAATTTTGTGGAGAGTTCATAAGAAATTAACTTGTAATCCTAAAGCTGAAGGTAAGGCTTCCTATGACCACGTTGTATTAGCTATTCGTTTTTAACTTCTAATGAATTATGAAATTAGTGAAGTAGTGAAATACTTAAAAATTATTGTTTCTCAATATTCTAAATGTTTTTTTTAGAATATTTTTAGTAACTCGATATCCTAAGTTCTATGATTCTAAGGTAACCTTTACAAAGATCCGTCGTTACCTATGCCTACTTCGTTTAGTACAGTAAGTAATAACAAACTGAAGTCATTGCTAAATGTAATAATCTTCGAAGTATGGCATGTCCTCCATTTCCTTTGGAATCTACAAAAGATACAACTGCACCTCTTCTTCTAACAAAAAAGACTGGAATGTTGCATGCAATTAAAACGCACCTCGATATCGAAATATGTGAAAGTTATGACAATAACATATCCAGCTGAGGACTGATTTCTAATTTAATTTCTAACTTAAATGCAACCCATTGGGTCATACAATCGCATGAAAAAACGTATGTTTAGTAGCAAATTCAAAGTCCGAAAACTTCTGATCGCACAATATTCGTACGACCATATGAAAACGGTCATATACTGTTCTATGGTTACCACCAATACTAATTCACTGTATATGTTCTATAGAGTTTGAAGCAACTTCTTTAAAATACATAACTTTTGTTATGAAAGTAATAAATATTTATTTTCCAAAGTAACTAGCTCTTTCTGGCAATGTGAAAATTATTCAAATATCCTGATTAGTTTCCTATCACCTTGAGTTTTTAGTTATGCGGTCTAAACCACAAAGCCAAAAAGTATCTTAAACCATATACAAAGTTATCACTCACGGATTTGAAATAAATAAGGTTGTATTTAATTTAAATATTTTAAGAAGGCAATCTTAATTTTTTCAACATTTTTAAGACATCACATCGATTTCGTTTGGCGAAAATTGGTAGCAACTTCCGTTTGAATGTTAGCCTGACAAACAGTAAAAAACACAAACAAAAAATATAAAACACTTTGCTTTTGAGGATCAAAATACAAATTTGGTTGGATTTGCATGATGCATAAATTTAATACTTAATACCTTCAAATCACGCAAATCTTAGAGAAGAACAAATGGATGTTCCCGCTGTTAAAAAATGCCATGCCATTTAATTAAATTGTTTAAAAATGATAATTGGTGACCTCCGTTTGTAAGGACGAGAGAATCACTGTTTCGGGTATATTAAGGAATGTTCCCTACAAGCGAAAACTATTTTGTATAGTTTTCAATCCACTTTTTTCGGAATATAAGGTTTGGTGACTGAAGTTATACCTATTCGACATTTCTGTCAAATATTTGTTATTATCGCCGGTAGAGTCTATGTAATGTGTCTATAAGTACAGTAAGGTCTTATTGACGAGGAAAGTTTTACTCGTCAAAATCACCCCAGAAAGATTAACAATGTTTACTCTCTAAACTAGCCTGCTGTGCCTATTCGATATTTGTTGTAAGAAAATTCTTTAAGGAATTTCTCAAATCCATGGTAATGGACATTACGTTTCGTCGCCATATTCATCCACTCTTTGAATAAACAATCTCTTGTTTTTTTATTACATACTCTTTAATACTCTTAGATAATACGAGGGCGAATGCAACAGTACTGCCGTCAGCTGTAATCTACCAGTGGGCAACTTTTTAATTTTGAGCAACTACATCGTTCAGTTGGTGTTCGATAGCCGTTCAAAGCAGACAACCTCGTGAATTTTTACGAAAATGGAAAAAAGTGAAATTCGTGTGCTGATAAAGTACGATTGGCAAAATCCACTAATTGAGATACGAACTGCTACCCCATCCGCCACATTCTCCAGATTTAGCCCCCTGCGACTATTTTCCGTTTCCGAACCTAAAGAAATGGCTGGGCGGCAAGAGATTTGAGTCGAATGAAGAAGTCATTACCGAAACAATCGCGTATTTTGAGAGCTTTGAGAAAACCTATTATTTGGAAGGAATAAGAAATTTAGAAAAACGCTGGACTAAATGGAACGAGCTAAAAGGTGATTATGTAGAAAAATAAAATGTTTATTTGCCGAAAAAAAATTTGTTTTATTCAAAAAGTCACTGACTTATTAAACCGCCCTCATATAAAGATGAATGAATATAATCTAATTTCTAGATGAATCAATAAATTCGGCGGTTTTTTTTTAAATGGTCTTGTAATACTTCAAATAGTTAAAGTCTCTGTATTGTACTCTATTATACTATCCTATTTGTTTCCAGTCACTCAGATAGCTAACTGCCACTACAGCAGCTTTCTCTTCCTAGTAAGGGTCTACATTTTTTGAAATATCTTTATTAAAAGAACCAGACCACTACAAGCTTAGTTATATCAGTGCAATCAAACACCCCAACAATTTCATAAACTGAACACTTTTCAAAGCTAGTTCCACATTATCATTCAGAATCTCTGAATGATATCTCTGAGCGATATTCAGAATCTCTGAATGATAATGTTATATATATCTCCATGTTATATATCTATAACCCCAAATACAGATAATAAAGAAACTGATGCAGATAAAAATTTTTTTTACAAACTTTATGTTAAGATGGACTTTAACTACTTGCATTCTTGCAGATTCCTCATTGGAGCCTACATTTAAAATATACTACTATCATATATCCCTCTCTTGTTAGGGAAGATATATAAGCAACAATTCTGTTACTCCCTTTAGGCCTAGTTAGAATGAAACTACTGGAATAAAAACGTGTAAATTAAACAGTGGGTCTACTAATGGACTAGGGATATTTTTGGAAATCACTTACTGCATGACTGATATAGTGCATTTTGGTAATCAAGAACAGTGATTCAAAAATAAAATACATTGTAAAACCGTATTCAAATTTATTTTCAGTATGTAATTAGTGGCTATTCAATGGTTTTTCTGAATGAAATGGACTATAAACTTATTGCGTTGAAATGAATTAAAGAAGAAAATAGATCCATTACAGCTATTTGCTTCGCCATTTGCTATTTAATATGCCGCTCTCCAAACTGTTTAGTACGAATCAACACCACTCATTGAATATCATTGAATATACTCATGGGCAATACTCATTGAATATAGGTATTGCCCATACCTATGCCCACACTTATGAGACTCTATAAAGTAAGAAAATCGTGTAAGTCAACTAACGTTCATTATTTTTAAGCTTGGATCCTATTTTTTTGCCATATTCAAAATGCATATTCTGAAATGCATTGAATCACATTATTAATACATTAAGTTACTGATCATTTCATTAAGGATGATATATCGTCATCCTATCGGCTTGTGTGATTGGCACTTTTTTCTTAATTTCGTTCATTTACTACATTTCCATTAAGTGACTAAAGTATTTTGTTATAATTTTAAACTCACACATGTTAATTCAACTCCGAGAAACACCGAAAGTATTATTTAAGTTCCGCTACACTCTCCTTCCGTGTTGTTCTGTTTACCGCTCAGAATGTCAATTTGCATAAATTATTAGTTCGACAAGGGTAGACAAGACAATATTTGATTTGCATGACATTATACGAAACTAATTTGCCCACCGATTAAAGTCATTAAAGGAGCAAAAAAGCAAAAACACAAACCACAATTGCCCTGTGATTAGAATCCATTTCCAAAGGATGTCCAACGTAGACCACAAAGTGTGCGGGAGCAAAACTTGAAACCGAAAACATATCTCAAAAAAGCCAAACACCGTCGCATAAAAAACTGATCGTGCATATTTTGGCATAAATTTGAAAATTGCAATATGGGCAAGTAGGCGGGGTCCATAGAGCCCTTAGCCTTCTTCGGACATATAAAAACACAAAACTGCTACTGTCTAGACACTGAAGAAAAACTTCGAAAAAATCGCATTTGATTGATGTGTGATTGGCAGACAACAAGTTTGTCCTATGTCTCCGTCAGCAAAACCTAATGTGAAGTTTTTATAAATTTAATTAATATTCATAACAAACAAAAACTGTGTCTTGCGGCAGAACAACAAAAATAATTTGTTTAATTCGTAATACGTAGCCCAAATAAATTGTGGAGCGCGGACTCACTTTTAATCGAAAATCGTCTTTGCCACGGAAACTGTTATCACCTGTAATAGCTGTAATATCACCACTTTTAAAGCAGAAATAATATAATTTTATTTAACCATTTCTAATAAAAGAATTTCTATTTTATAATCCTTTCCAAATTCTTTATTGAAGGAGAAACTCTCAAGTCTTAAAGTAAAAGGTACTGTTATTCATTTAGTGGGCGAATGCCAAGCTTTCCGTGAAATATTCACGGTTTTCATTCGGTGAACCAGTGGCGTCGCTAGGCGTCAGCGATGTCGGCGACCACCGACGGCCTTGCGCCCACAGGAGCCCCGCAAAAAGTTACCGACTGTGGATTCTAAGCACTTAATAAATATTTTGAACAATTTGGTTTGATAATGGCATTAACCATATTCGAAGTATTCCCGAATGTTTTTATAGTAACCAGATTCATGTTCACAGTTCCAGTCAGTATAGCTTCGACGGAAAGAAGCTTCTCAAAGTTAAAATTGATTAAGACGTACTAGAAAAGTATTATGATCCAAGAGAGACTATCTCCATTGGAAAATCTATAAACTGAAGCAAAAATAGCAGCTGGAGCAAATTATGATATATGGTAATTTAAAAAAAAATTGAGTGAGGCTTAAAGTAGGAAAATTCATTTATTTTAATTTGTGTTTATTTTAATTTGATTAACAATAAAACTGGGTTATAAAGGGGGCCTCGCAATTCTGATGCCGCCGTCGTGCAGAGTTGGTTTAGCTCCGCCACTGCGGTAAACTTTCGCTTAAATTAGAAGAAGTACTACAAATTTTAAATGATCGGAATAAGAGTTCATTAGCTAAGGGCAAAATAACGTTAAACTATAATATTCATAAAATAAATGATAATATCTAAAAAAAGGATTAATTTAATAATAATTAAATAATTAAAACTATGAAACCCGAAATTAAAGTAATAATATATAATACATATATTCTTTTAAATCCAAGTAGTAAAAAGAATATTTATCCAAGCAGCCAGCGTGCGGTCACATTGTCATAACTATAAGCTTATATATTTATTTGTCACAACTGATTTATCAATATTTTATATACCAAATAAAAAAAAAATTTGCATTCGTTTAGTTAAACCATGCTAAGATTTATACATTTTCATAATCTTCCTCATGATATTCTTTACACAGCTCAATAATCCCATCAACCTACTTAATAATATGAGGTACAAGCCATATTTCTTGGTCCTTTATCTGGACGACATCGTCCACATCTCTCCTGCAATCCCACTCTACAATCGTGGTTTCAACAAACTCTTGCATAGAGTTTACTCTAAGTCAGTTACTACTAAGAAGCAATAATATCCTTCCTTCCTTCCTTCCTCTCCTCACCTGTTTCTAAATTTAGCTTAGATATATTTGTTGTCTAAATACTAAGCCTTCTGTATTCTAATGTCTACCTTTTGGTTGATTACTGGAATAGGGTTTCACTTTTTCCTCACTTTTTCAGCCAATAACTAAAATTTGTGCATTTCGCACTCCTCAAAGGTGGCTTTAGTGTCATTTTCGATGCTTTCCATCTTCGTCATATGGCGGCTCCGATTTCAGTAAATAAAAGTTAAACAAATTTGGTTTCCAGCCCTCACTGAACATACCTAACATTTACATCAGCTGTTATTGTATCTGAGGATTCATTTAAGAAAATAACAAGATGTCGCAAAAGAAAAGAAAGGCAAGAATAGAATGGAATACAAAAAAAAGGTGCGAATTTTATAATAAAGAAATACAAACTTAAGAGAAGCTGAAGTCTTGAAAAATAGATACTAAATCACAGAAACTAATGCTAAGATGGTATTTACGGAATAATAGCGACAATTTTATGCTTTTGGTGGTGTAATTCATTGTACATGCATATATTTTATGATTTGTATATGCAAATAATAAAACATATAGAAATTGAATTACTCTCTTTTCAAAAACTATCATAATTTTAAGGATTATATCACAAATTATGAAAATATATCAAGTTTTTGAACATCTTAATTCGTTTCCTTTTCACATTTAACCGCATTTTTAACGTAATTCGTTAAATATTCCAGACAAAAACCAGAGTGCACACTTCTTTATGATGAATCATAGACTTCTTCTTTCTGTTCCTACTATAAATTATAAAATATATTTGTCATTAATATATCTGGAAACATATTAATAAATTGTCGTAATAATTGTGAATAAATTTCGAAGTCAGCAGAATATATAGAAAATGTCAATTCAAAATAATTGAGAGATTTATTCGAAATAGCAAATTACCAAATTATGTATTAAGGACAAGAACCATTATTACCATTTATATAATAATGGGAATAAAATCACATAATTTTATTATTATTGAGAATATTGGGAACATAAATACACTTAATTTTTATAAAAACATATCACTAAATTCACGCAACAATTGTGAACAAATTTGTATACAAATTATCTTAAAACTGACCATTCACAATGAAACTTTGATCATAAAAATCTTATCAATTGTAAATAAATTTGTGTGAAAAATATAATGCACCACATTAGAACTGACTTATTAAAATTAATTATATAGTATTTACGACTACAATTATGGCTAATATGGGAATAATTTCATATTTCTACACCTTTGTGGATACCTGATATTAATTATTCTTATCATCAATATGAACTAATTTTTATATAAATTATCTTAAAATTATTAATCCACAATAGAACTGAGTTAAATTAATTTTAATGCAAGCATAGAAATTTTATGAAAAAAGACAAAGATAATGATGCACGATATATTCAATGCAGAAACCCATATTTCAATTTGTATGCAAAGACCGTCATAATACGGTCTTCAGCATGCACAAAATAACCAAAACAACGACTATTAATGGCATTTTAACCATACGGTCTTTGTGTGTTATTAATATTACGATCTTTAAATTGTACATCTAATATTCAAGACAGAAACCAGTATCCACAATTATGAAATCCCAATTACATTTATTCAAGTTTGAAACATAAAATCAGCTTCCACAAACTCACGACGCAATTGTGAATACACAAAGGGGAATTTGAATTTCGTATTCATACGGTCTTTGCGTATTTATAATAATACGATCTTGAATTGTGCAAAAAATATTCAAGACCGAAACCAACATCCACAACAATATGTTTGTAATAAAATTCATTGAATGAACTCACATTGGAGACATTTGAAAGTTTCCACAAATTCACATCGTAATTGTGAATAAGTTTCTACATAAAATACATCACTTCATAATAGAACAAATTTACTTCAAAGACCGTTTACGGTTACGGTCTTTGCTATTCTTAACAGACTTTATTGACTTAAAATTAGTTTTCAAAAATACTGATTTTACACTCAAAAGACATTAACTTTGTTTCAAAAAATATTTCTAATTTTCTGATTACTTTTAATTCTATTGAAAGATTACGTTCAATACGATGTGTTGCATGGTTTTTATTTGCTTTTAAACACATGTCGTTAATTTCAGCATTTGAAATACATAATGGGCAATGTTATACACTTTTACATCTCTACCCTTTTTGACTCAGCCAAAATTACTCGCTTTTACAAGCACTTACTTTCACTTGCCCGAAGGTACCTCACCAGGTACCTTTGACTTCATATTTTAGCCCCAAGTTCTCTCTCTTTATTTTGATAAATGATGAGTGAAACTCTGATGGGTGATGAAGGCACCCCTCTCTATAATCGTGGCTCTCATGACCCTGGTCACAGAGTCTACCGTTAGTATAGACGCGCTTGCGCTATAACCCCACCCCATTCACTCCCAATCTCCCTGATTTATGCCCATGCTTTCTGACTTAGATTAATTTAATTTCGCCTAAATATTAAGCCTCTCGGTCTTATCTCTCTCTCTTGATAACTGGAATGGGGTAATTACAGCCGCTTTCATGCTCATTCCTAAGAAGTGGTTTAAGTGGGTTCAAGTCGCTTTCGATGCTTTCCACCTACTGCAAAAAAAAAATTGACATATTTCAAAATTGTTTTAATTCCTTATTTTGCATGTATTGATTCAACGCTAAATGACAATATCATTTTAAATTTCTGGTATTGGTATTTATTTGCATTAATAATTCATTATGGTTTAAAATTATTAATTATAATTAACTTTAGTCTTTTCTTTCTGAAGTTAAGTGGAATAAATGACAGTTATCTTTTTAATATAATAACACACTTTAACTGACTTCGTCTATATGAAAAAACTTAGAGTCGTCATATACCTCTTCTCTGTTATACATAATAATTAAACAATGAAATGTCTTCTGTCTATTCATCCGTATTATACAATCTAATATACCAAACTTGCTACATGTCAATATGAACTTTCAAATGTGAAAATATTTTAATTTCATTACATAGTAAATTTATATAAACCACTGAATATAATATATTTAAAACTCCTTTGCCGTTTTATTGTTCCTAACTAGTTTTTGTCATGAGTTTCTAACATAATATAATAACATTTAATTAAGGAATATTTTATTTTAATTGTGTATTTATTTTAAAAATGTTTGCGCCATCTATAGTTCAATTATTAGACATACTGTGTCAAACACGCAGGAAATATTATTCCATACACTAGATTATTACATTATCAAAGACCGTATAATAATATGGTGTTTTTATACACTATTATACACATTCATACCGTTTTTTTTATAGAGCGAAGTTTAGTTAAATTACAAACATTTGCAAATTGCTGTGACACTCCAACTGTTTTGTTGTTAACTACATGGGTAGTGTTCGAGTCTTAGCTAAATAAAAAAAAAATATTTTCCATGATGGAATTCATAAGCAAGGACTGAATTAATTCACATATAGGGCGAAGAAACTAGTAGTCCGGTTCCTTATTCTTAGTTAACTTCAGATTAGTTTTAGTGTTAACTCATAAATAAATAAACTCAACAGTACATTTATGTAAAACAACATAAAAACTGACACCAAAGGAGTGCAAAATAATTGCTGTATGTATCGAGTATTACATCACCCCTTTTACATCAACTACCATTTATACCTCATCTTGAATAATCGAATGTATTGTATTCCAAAACGTGACACGGATCAGCTTAATGCTTGCGGCGCAACTAGTTTAGACCAATGTGAACTCAGCAGTATTTTTCAAATAAAACCAATTTCATTTATAATTATCTAATATCAAAGCTTTTAATTTTAATTTAAATTCTATATTAGTTTTTATTGGGTACCTATTACTAACTATTAGTCATTTTAATATAAAAAGTCCAATTTCGAAAAGCATGATCATTTTTCAAAATAGAAATTATTCGGTCTAGATGCAATCAATTAAATTTATTTCAAAAAGTGTTTTAAATACACAGGTCATATATTATTTATTCAACGAAATAATTTGTTTTATATAATTTTTTTATTTAATAATTCAAATTTAATCAAAGTCATTTACATTTTGTGATGATTTTGTATGTAAAACACATCGAAATAAAAATGTTAATTAAATAAATACGAGAGTATAAACATACAAATTAACATTGATATTAAAATTACGATTTACCTTGCGGCTACTTAAGCCGTAATTTTTTCATTCAGAGTAGCAAAAAAATACTCGCAACTTACGAAAGAAAAGATTCCAAGCAACAGCAATACTTTAAAAATCTTCAGAGGTAGGTTCTATTCGTGGCCAAATTCACTAAAAAATCAGAAATCAGTTTACGTCCACTAAAAATATTTTGCAAAATTCTAGTCATCCATTAAAATGATATGAGTATTTCATTTACAAATAAATTCAATTACATAAATAAAAAAATTCATTTAAATATACAAGATAAAATTGTTTACCATTGCCCTTCCAATATTCATTCTGTTTTCTTTTATTTAATTTAATTAATTTTTAGTGTACAATTTTTATGTTTCATATTGTAGACAAAATAACGAAAACATATATTAAAAAAGCATTTGACATATTTTAAAAGCGATACTGATTTTTTTCAACCACCCTTAATACTGTTTTTTTACAACTCTGAAAGAAAAAACTACGGCTATAGGTAAAAATTTAAAAAAGTGAATACACATTCATAATCTTTACCAATACTTTGGACTTACAAAATTAATGTGACTATACTTTTTCACACTTGCAGAGGTAGAAGCGCAAAATCTGCATAATATGACATTTTTAAATAAATTTCGTAGAACAAATTTGACAGAACACAGAATGTATGCGGGGCTAGTTTGCCACACAATGTTTATTTCTTACTGCTAATGAATTATTTATAAACTTAATGTTAATTATTTATACGATAATGAAAAATAAATTAAAGTAAAATTGTGTTTTTGATTCTTTACAAACAGTGGTTATTAACACGTGGCGAGTCGTTGAAACAAAACTGTTTGACTAAAAAAGGCACAGTGCTATCTTCTTCTTCTCTTCTTGGTGCTGAAGTTGATTGTTATGCAAACTGGATTATTTTTGGGACTAGAGTATGTGTGTGGCGGATTCGCCACATATGTAAGAGAAAACTATGAAAAAGGTGTGTTCATTTCGATTCAAAAATTTGTCATTAATTTAAAATGCAACCCTGTTCGATTTTGTGTGACATAAAAGGTCTCCTTTAGTCTCCAAAACTTTGCTTATGACTTTGACACTCCGAAGAGTGAAGCTTGTCAATTTTGTACCTAAATTGGTTGCAATAATATTTTAAGTCATATATTTTGTTAATATTTAGAAAATAAAATATAAAATTGCAGACATTTCATATATTTTTTATTCGAAATGAGTACGGGAAAAGAATTCGTGGTTTGCCGTACGTGTCTAACTCAGTGCAGTGACGATTATAAATCAATACATAAACAAGGCATCATATTGGGTGAAATTACAACATTAATAGAAATATTAAGATTTTGCACCGATATAGAGTACCTCGCTGATGACCCATCTTTCCCAACACATATATGTAAACTGTGTTTGCAAAATTTAGTGAGATCGTATTCCTTCAAAAAACTAGCAATTGAAACAAATGAAGCTCTACATAATCAAAAACAACAGCTTGCTTGCAGTGAAGATCCACATTCAATGAGTGAGTATGTGTTTGAAGAGCAACAGTACCTTGAGGAAAACGGTGAGGCAGAAGAACTACAAGAATTAGCAAATGCTGCACAAATGAGACAATCCATAGAAAACGTGAATGATGCCAGTTATGTTACCTTGTCAGTCTTGCACAACTCTGAAGATGAAGAAGAACCAATGGAGTTCAAAATTCAACGTGGCGAAATAATCGATGATGGAGACGTGTATTTGCAAGAAATTATAGAACGCCATGATGGCAACACGGAAAATGAAGAAGAATACATGATCCAGTCAGCCGATGATAATATGTCTGAGGAGGCTTTCGAACCAACATATGATGATGATACTATGTCGACTGAAAATAACGAAACCGATGATACAAGTAGAAAAATACGAAAAATACTAAGATCGGATAATAAAATATCAAGTGATGCTAACAACGACAATGGTACATTGGTCAGAAAAAGAATTAAACGTGCTCATGGTCAATCAAGTGATCCGCTTTTCAAGTGCAAGGTTAGTGTTGGTTATAAATATTATTTTATATTAAAATAAATTTTCTTATAAAATCGTATCTTATAGATTTGCAAAAAACAGTTAAGCAATGCGAATTCGTTCAAGTACCACATGCAATTGCATTCGGATCAGACTCCCTATTTATGTAGTATGTGCGGTGCAGGCTTTAAGACACGAAACGCTTATGATGGACATTTAATCACACATAACCCCAATAATCCAAACACTTGTAAGATATGCGGAAAAGCATATCGCCAATCGTCGTCCCTACGCACACATATGATGTCGCATACAGGTGAAAAACCTTTTCAATGCAACATATGCGGCAAGGGAATGACACAAAAATCTGGTTACAAGAAGCATATGTTAACACATACAGGCGAAAAGCCACATGCCTGTGATGTGTGTGGTCGAGAATTCCGATATTCCAGCAATTTATTTGCACACAAACGTTGTCACACGGGCGAGAAACCTTTTGAATGTGACAATTGTGAGAAATGTTTCCAAACAGCAGAACAAAGAAAACGACACTTACTAGTTCATACAGGTGAGAGGCCATTTAGTTGTGATATATGTGGCAAATCATTCAAACGTCGCACCTCACTCATGACACACAAACAAAGCCACGAAGACGAAAGTGAAGAGCAAACTGCGTACATAGAGCAAAGAGTTTATAGATCAAACGCTGTAGAAGTTCTTTAAAAAACTAAATAAATTTTATTTAGAATTAAAGTAAAGGTAATTATAGTGTAAGTGTAAGTAACACTGCAATTCAAAAATCTATAATTTTTTAATAATACATAAAAATCTTACAGGTTCAGAGTTTTATCGCTTGGATTTCGTAGATAAGACAGCAACTTACTAATATTTTTTAATTTTAGACTTTTTGACATTTACTTTAAGACTTTTTATGTTAGTGCATCAATTATTTTAAAAAAAAATATTATAAATATATGTAATATATTACATTGAAATATATTTGTCAAATTTTTGAAAATTGTTTGTTTAGTCAATATTTGCCATATATGGTGTGTATTTAAATACTAGACTAGCTAAAACTAATAATTAGCTATACATATTTAGTTCGAAATAATAAACCAATAGTATCAAATACGTACTTCTAAAATTATAAATTCAGTTATTTGAATCTCTTATAAACTCTCTTATATGAAGTATTTTATTTGACAGACTTATTATACTCATGCTGAGTATTTGGCAATATTTAAAGCAGTTGTATGGTATGTCATAAAATTTAATTAATTAAATTAAACTTTTGTTGTTTAAATACTTTCAATACGCAAAAAATTTTATGCTGTAAATATCATTTGATTAGCTCAGAAACAAAGATTAATTAATACATCTCCAGAATAATACCCATTATTTACAATATCATAAAGTGTTTAAATATACCATTATAATTTAAATCATTGTTTATTTTTATGTCCAAAAAATTGTGTATTAGTTTAGTAATTAAAGTTAAATATTTAATTAGTTGATCAGTTAATTAAAATAAATTATATTAACAATTACAACAAAAATACATACGTAAAAGGCTGCGCACCTATTTGTTTATAATGTCTGTACACACTTCTTTATCCGTATTCAATTCATAATTCTATACTTTATTCTAACCAATAAAGCCGTTTCATAATCATTTTAAGACATAAAAATGCTATCGTAGCTATAACAAAGAGAAGTGATTTTGAAAAGCAGTTGCATTTATTATTTAGAAAATGATTTTCTGCCTTTTTTTATTAATCAATTCTCTTCATTAAACATAAGATTATGCCAAACCAGAACAACGCATTTAATATTAAATGCTTCATTAAACGTTTTTAGTTCATAAGAAATTTCTACCAAAACTATTGATTAAACTATATATATATAGTAGATATATCATCATGCGGTCAGTTCGAAAAAACTAATTTAGTATATCCGAAATTTTATAAAGGTTTATTTTATATTTTATAAAAATTACTTCTTTCTCTGCTCCTGTATAATTAAAAAAAAATAGAAATTTGTCGATATACGTGTAAAAATACACTAAAAATAACATTCGAAATAAAAGTTAAAAATCCAAAAAAAAAAACGACTATCAGTCATATATATATATTTAATGGAGGCCCAACTAAAACCGAATATAAGTAAACATTCGTATCTTTTAATTTATTCTAATTGAATTGAAAATATTACAATTTGAGCAAAACTAAATAATTACTTTTAGGAATTTACTTATGTTTTTATGTTAATAATTAAATTTTATCATCAATTAATGCCGGTCCTACCCTTGTACAGCTCAGTTTTTCTTATAATATAAAAGCGGCTCAAACACCTTTAAACCATTATTACTTAAGACAAAGAACGAAAAATATTTATTTATTAATTTTATTATTTAGCACATTTAGTATTATTCGTTTATCTTAGCTTTCGAATATTAATTACAATTATATTTATTTAATGTTTTCATATATGCAAATGCATATATATATATATGTATGTACTTATGTAGATTATCAATTTTCTTAAGGTTAACATGTAATAACATAAATAAGAATTAAAAATAAAACTAAACGAAGAATTGCAGATGAAGTGTATTTATAATTAATTAGATATTTATAATACAGAATAAAAATGAAAAACCTTTTTTATTATCACAACAGAATTGTTTAATTTTATATTATATCCAACCTATTAAAAGTTGAAACGTCATATATGAATTCAAATTAAAATTAAGGTTTCAATAGAAGTAAAAATCGCAATAACACAATATTTTGGATTTGCATAGGACATTAACTAACAAATAATATAACATTTTTGTTTTATATATATTTTTTTTTTGTTTTTTGGTTTTGGGGTTTTCAACACATTAAATATTTTAATTCAAAATAAAAAGTATTTTTATCTAAAGCCCATTTCTCCCACTCGTATTCGTTCGCGACTGTCGCCACGCTTAATGTACCAATTTTTTTCATTAAACTGATGTTCATTTTGTCTCCTAGCATTTTCACGATGGTGCATAAGCTTGTCATGCCAGTCACTATCGTCTTTATTGTGACGTTCGCCAGATGATCCTTTATAGCGACGTTGTTTATTGTATTTGTGATTATTATCGTTGATTTTACTTTTATCGTGCTTAAATGAGCGCTTTCCGAAACGTTCGTCTGAATCATCGTCGTCATCATGATCATCGTAAGCCTCATGACTTCCTCTGCGCTTATGAAATTGAGATTTATTATGCTTTTCATTGCTTTCTCGACTGTCACGTTCTCTAGAATTGTCTACAGATTTTCTCTGCTTTTCTGAAAAATTTTCATTCTTTCTATAATCATCTCGACCTTCCATTTGTTTCCTGCGCCATTCTTGGCTATTTCCATTAAAATTGTCATTTTCCGGATTATTATTATTAGCTTTTTGTGTGTCTACGTTAGGAAATTGCTCAGTTTCTCTTTTTTCAACAAAAACGCTCTTCCTCTTTAGACCATCAAGTCTTTCTGCGGAATTTTTAAAAGATTTCAGATCATTCATCGTATCACCATTTTGTTTCATTGATGATTCTCCACTTGCTTGTGTTTCTACACAATTATCGGGAGTTTCAACAAATTTACCATCTCTGCATTTATATGGACGTTTTAAGTCGTCTTCACTATTTTCGACATTTTCAACCTTGCCATCATTTTCTTGCCACACTCTGAAGTTTTTACTTTTGTTTTCCATTTGCCCAGCACCATTTCGTTTATAATGTTGGTGCTGTCCGTCTCTGCCATTACCAGTTTTATCATTAACATTGCTTAAATAATTGACTTGTTTTGTAAGTAAATCAATTTCAGCACGCATTAAATTATTTTGCAACTCCAAATCAGTAAATTTTTGCTGCAATTGTGCAATGGATTTATCAGATTGCAGGGGTGGCCATTCCGGATTACGTAACTTACCAACAAATGCCAGCAAGGCCAAAGCAACGCCAACATAAAACATAACTGTCAGACCACGTCTTACAATTGGATGATTCTGTATTATTGTCATTATATCACCTTTCAATGGTTCCACAGCATTTTTATTACCTATTTCTTCAGTATTGGAGTCATTTCTTGAAGAGCGTTGTCTCAACTGATTTTCAAAGGTGACCACTGTTGGCAAAAGTGGTGAATTTGGTGGTGTTAATTGTGGTCGAACAGTGCCAAAATCAACACCAGTGGCAAATTTCAAATTCAAATTACTAAGTTGTTCGCGTAGATAAGGATTTGGAGATATACGTCCAGCGCTCTCACTTTCACTAATTACTGATATACCATCCGATAGATCATCTGTGCTGGAATCGTGTTCAGGTTTAGGTCTATAATAGTTATTTTATTATTCAAAAGGAAATTAATTCGAAAACTTTAATTATTATCTTACATTTTTTGATGTTCCTCCTCCACAACTTTATGCTTAACCTCGCCCTTCTCCGACACTTCATCCAGTTTATCCAAATCTTCTACGCGATTATTTTCATTTTCTGTCGTTTTGATTGCAGTTGCAGGTTTGGGAGATTTTTCTTTAGTCTTCTTTTTATCCGTTACTAATGTCCAGGTTTCAAATACTTCCGATTCGGAACTCGTCGTAATCGCTTCATCATTACTACTGGGTGTGGGTGGGTAGTTTTTTGAGGGGCTTGCTTCTTCGTTACTCATACTGTATCTAACACTTTATATCTGCAAGTACAAATAGTTTTTAGTTTATTATTCGTTTTATCTTATCCGTAATAATTAGATAACTCAAAACTAGCGAAATTTGCATAGAGCATGTGAGCGTGTGCGAACTGTTTATCTTCGTCAAACAAAGCTGCTACACGTTGGTGTTTACTATTCAAACTAAAAATATGAAACGCATAAATATACTTTGTGCCTAAGAGATCAAGCATGCCTCAGTATTTCTTTGCATTCTTTGTTTAAATAATTTCATTTTCACAAACTTTGTGAATTTCTTTGTTGAGTTCAACTGCAAGTATGTCTAGTACTACATTTGCAATTAAAAATCTATTTTTGAAATGAGAAATTATTGCAGTTGGGAAAAGGTAAAATGATTGCCATAAATTAAAAAATAACTTATAGAATTATTCTGCAAAAAAGTTGTTAATAACTGACATTCGTTTAAGCATCAACTAGTTTCACTTCAATAGAGGATTAAACACCAGTTATTTAAATATATTATACCTGAATAGTTACGTTAGGATAACAAACGTTAAACGCTGAATTACGAAGGTGGTTTGATAAATCAGTGACTTTTTGAATTTCCCGCACAGTTACTCCAAAAGCAACAGTGCTGCCGTCAGCTGTAATCTACCAGTGGGCAACTTTTTAATTTTGAACAAACTACGTCGTTCAGTTAGTGTTTGATAGCTGTTCAAAGCAGATAACCTCGTGCATTTTTACGAAAATGGAAAAAAGTGAATTTCGGGTGCTGATTAAGCATTACGATCCCAAATCCACGAATAAGGATACGAACTGCTACCCCATTCAGCATATTCTCCAGATTTAGCCCCCTGCGACTATTTTCTGTTTCCAAACCTAAATAAATGGCGGGGCGGTAAGAGATTTGAGTCGAATGAAGAAGGCATTACCGAAACAAACGTGTATTTTGAGAGCTTTGAGAAAACCTCTTATTTGAAGGTAATAAGAAAATTAGAAAAATGCTGGACTAAATGTATCGAGCTAAAAGGTGATTATCTAAAAAAATAAAATAAAATTCACTGACTTATCAAACCGCCTTTGTATAATAAATACATAAATTTATAAATTTTATCATATTCTTGTCTCACAAATTATATTCCTAAAAAATTTTTTGAATACTATGTTTTTGTAGTCTGCAGAAATCTGTAAAGCTACTATAAAGCAGCAGAATGTGGATGGGTGATGGTTTTGTGAATAAAGAAGGGAAGTGGAAGTGGATTAAAGAGGGTGTGGAATTTAAATTGAAATCAACTATGATCAAGACGGCGAAACCTAAATAATACTAAATACGATAGTACAGTTTAGTGTACTCTAAAAAACAAGCATCACTATTTGATCTACAATACACGTTATCTTTTAATCAAATGTTTGAGGCACTGAAATATTTCTTCACAATTAGAACAAATTATAGAAGCTATATGTAGAAGGTTTAAGACTCAAAAAACTCAAACTTATACTCTGTAGTATTCAAGCCAGATTATTCGTCAACATATGTTAATGCCGATAATAATAGCAATATAGTTTAAATTGTTGTTTTTGCAACACATTTTAAAATGGGTGAACAATATTTAATCACCTGAAAATTCAGCTAAATTTTTTAAGTTTCTGAATGGGCCCTCACGAGAAAATAAGACTAAAAATTTTTACGTTAACATTATAATTAAAAAATGTAAATAATTTGAGAAAATATCCCACATATTGATGATTAAAAACTTTATACTGAATAGAGTTCTGTAAACGATAAACATAACATCATTCTAATAATAATAATAATATTTTAAGGTAATGAACCATTTGATCCATTTTATAGTCAATATAAATATTGTATAAAAAATTTGTACTGATTTGTCTTTCTATTAGTAAACAAACAAGCCTGTCAGTATCTAAGCTTATCGAATAAACCTTTTTAGAGGGTTTTGTTAATGTTGTTGAAACCCTCAAAGGAGCTTTGCTTTTTGAGTACATGTTGGAAGGGCAAAATTAGGATTTTTTTTAAACCAGGTATGTGAAGTTCAACTTTATAAACTGGACATACACAATAACTACAGAAAATCAGTTTTTCTTTCTCAATATTTAATGTATTAACATATATGTTCAATAGAAATTATATATTACTAAAAATAAAACTCAAAATATATGAGAGAAAATTTATTAAGTGCATAAAATAATTTAGATTCAAATAAGCTATATTTTTATATTTTTTATGAGTTTCGTGATTTAATTTTTTTATGTTTCATTGCAGTTATTTTATTATGTATACATTTTTGGATTAATGATACTACGATACTCTTCAAAATTCTAAATTAATTACTGAATTGTTGCTATTATCTGTATGTTATTATCATCATATAGAATGCTATCTTTGACATCCAATTAATACACTATATAAATATAATGAAACATATTTTGTCAGCAAAGAGAAATACAATAACAAAATACAATAACAATAATAAAAACACTTCCAGGAATCAATAGCTATAAACACCCAAAAGCTTAAATTGATTTACACCTCAATTTAATAACGTTTCTGAAAGTTTATTGCCAGTAACATATTTTACTACAACGACCCGTTTTAAGAGATTATACTAGGTTGTAATATCACATTTCAACGTATATGAAGTTATTTCGATATGCAGTAATAACGATTACGTTATTTTTTTAAAATTTCTATAGCATACTTGAGCAATAGAAGAACTGAAAACTAGATAAAAGGATGCCGGCGATTATCTATGAATGTTTGTTTCTTTAAAAACCATCATAGGTCTTTAAAATTTTAAATCATTACTTTTCTCTCAAAGAATTAGTTTAAATGACGACCTGGTGTCGCTTAAAAGATATGCAAACGGTGTGTCGCAATTTTGATCTGTGGCCTTTATTAAGTTGTATTAAAAAACAGTTTGCTAAGTTTCTCCATTGTAAAGTAATGAACATATAGGCGGAATTGGTCATAAACTCGATCTTACACCTCATAATATAATAAAATACTTATAAAATTAGTATGGATTTACCTTTATATACGGTAACACAATCGACCAATAGACTTAAGTGTATTGCCTACAAATTGCCGGTATAACCTAACGTAACCTAGTATGGGTTTAAAATTAAACTTTTTATAATTTCTACAATATTACAATGGACCATTCGACCTAAGTGTATCATAATTATTTAAATCGCCATCCTAAGTGAAACCCATCGAAATATTTTAATGTACTTTATTGACCAAGCCTGTAAAACATGTACCTATATGTACTTTTAATTTAAATAGTGTTTCGGAATTCTGTTTCTGTTTTTATTAAATTAAATTTGTATTATCTATCGTAAAGTAAATATTGCGAATGTAAAGCAATTCATTGTCTAATTATTTTTGTAGGTTATAGATATTTTATTGTGATATCATTAATACGTTAATATATATTTCACAACTGCTGCAGTATATTGCATTATTTTATATATTATTAATTTAATTAGACAATTCAACGATAATTTATTTATTACTTTTAGTATTTTAGTATTAACATAAATAAAATTAGGTGCTCAGGCACAAATTTTAGGTACCCTATATTCAGTCGATCAGAAAAGGGTCTACGCAGGTATACTCTTATTTATTTATTTATTTATTTATTTATTTATTTATTTATTTATTTACAAGTCAATATGCGATAAAGCGCTAAACTACAATAAAAGAAAAGGACATTAGCTGCCATGGTCATCAACTATATTAACAATATTATAATCGTACATGAATTTATTATAAATTAGAAAGAAAATAATAATATGTATTAGGGTATCTTATTAATATTATTATATGCGATGAAATAGATTAGTAAGTTGAAAGAATATGTTCATTTTATTATATTATTCATTGTAACAAATGATATATTAGTTAGAAATATTTATGGATTTAGGCAGTCTACGGATATTTTTGATGTGTTATGAAAATAAATGCCATATACACATTGCACAAATATGGAATACCTTGAATGAAAGCAAAAAAAAGGTCATAAGCAAAATTTATTTTATGGATTATCAAGCATATCATTGTGGCTCAACAAAAATATTTTTTTTCCGATATAATAAAAATAAAGTAAAAAAAATTTGACTCTAACAAGTCATAATGTAACAATTTCCAGCTAAACTAAGTTTTACTGAGAGATGTAATTCACTTTCGCATGACCTAGAAGTTCTAGAAATATATACAATTGGCCAGTCACATTTGAAAAATATCTATATTTTGTTATATAATATACAATATTTTGTAATATATTTATTAATTATACTTAATCTGTTCATTTTTGATAAGCATATAGTGATGTTGACTCTTAATATGAGATTTTAATATTTATTAAGAGTTTATAAATTATAACTAACAATTATAATGTTCTGTTTAATATTCTAAAATTTTCTAATTTGCAAAATCAAAATGTATATGCATGATAATTTTATTGTCAATTTCTATTTTTCAAAGTAAACTTCTCTTTTTGAATAATGCCACATGAACGCCACAAGCATATAATAGAAATTTACTTAAACGAACCTCCTAAGAATAAACAAAAAACTTCTATCAACTCAACTACCTTGACCGACAATAGGAAATTCCAATAAGAAAAAATTGTATTTAGTTGACAAGATTTCTGTATCAATTTTAGAAAAAAATCTTGCAGCGGCAGCAGAGCACCGTCATGGCAGTGCAAGGTTATCGATTTCGTTGCATTGATAAAAACAATTGCAGAAATAAATTACTAAGTGTACGTGTACCAATAGTTTTAACCAAATTTGTCGCTTTCATCATTATGAATATTGAAATAAAACTAACAACGTAGAAAAAGACTATCACGATTAATTTCATCACCACAGCAAAAGCAGGGCAGAATTGCGAAGGTCCTTGGAATCAAGTATAAAATGACAAGGACAATTTTCAAAATCTACCATTAATAAAAAGCTGATCTCAGTTTATACCAATTAAATATATTTATTGCTTTCTGTTGTTTTTAACAAAAACATCTATTTTTCTCAGTCCACACACCCACATATACTAAATAATTACAGTATTCAGTTTTTCAATTAAACGCTTGCATTAATTATTAAAATCCTTATTTTAGTGGCACTTACGTAAACATTGAACGCTTGAAAAAAGAAAAAATTATTAAATTAATTTTGTTGTGTTATTCAAAATATAAATAGCAAGCAATTTAAATTTTTCCACAGGAATTAGAAGCGTAACGACCACTCTAGCACAACCAAATCAAAACAATCTGCGTCACAAACTAAAACAGCACGTACAAATGGTGGAATATACAGAAATAGAGAAAATATTTGCACGAAGAGCTAAAAAGCAACAAAACAAAATAATGCACAAAAAAAGCAACAATTTTGGAGACTTTTTGCACAGTTGTAAATGGAAGCAAATATTTATTATTATAATTTTACTATAATCTATTGTGCATAATTCGCATAATAAAATATATGACAATTAACATTGATTAAAAAATAATTGGTTTTTACTACGATAAAAAATTTTTCTTTACTTCTTCAAAGACGAATTCCAATATATATTACGCATTTCGATACATTTCATAGCATTTTAGAATTTGGATTTCAGAATTTATTACCAACTGGTAACGTTGCATATATAAATGAAAAAAAAATTAATATTAAAATCAGCTGATTAATTTAGCAAAAAAAAATAAATAAATTTAATTAACAAAAAAATAAATAATTAAAAAAAAAAATTAATAAAAAAATAAATAAAAAATATAAATAATTAATAAAAATATAAATAATTAATAAAAAGAAATTTTGAAGGTGTTTTGTATTATTTATTTCGTGTATAACAAAACACCTTTTTATTTAAAATGACATAAACCGTAATATTTTCTTTCAGAATATCAAAAAAATACTCGCAATTCAAGAAAGAGAACATGTGAAGCAACAACAATGCTCTTAAAATTTTCAGAGCTAAGTTGTATTCGCAAAAATTTTTACATTTCAAGTTAAAGTGCAACCAAACTCAAAAATCAGTCATCAGTTAAAACTACATATATTCAAATACATAACCAAATAATAAATTTAAATATATATATGATGAAAATGCTAACCATTGCTATTCTAATGTTCATATTTATTTATTTCTCTTTTGTTTGAATTAATTAATCTTCAGTGTTTATAATTTTTATATTTCATATTGTACACAACACAATAAGAAATATATCTCATAAAAAAGCATTTAACAGCATTGTTTCAACCAGACTTAATGTTGTTTTTCTACAAATCTGAAAGAAAAAATTACGGCTTTATTTATTTTGATGATGGCGTGGAGTGACTGGAGTTATTATTCTTCAGTTGATTTTTAATAATATTTACCAACATCTGATAGAGCACGTTTAAAACTATTGTTTTACGTACACGTAAAAGTTTACCGAATACCGAGCTCGGTTTAAATACCACTATTATAAAATAATAACCTTAAATTATTAATAATATAATAATTTAAAGTCAAAATTTGACTTTATTTAATTAAATTTATATATGAAATAAATTTCATAAATAAAACATATAAAAATGATATAAGAAACTTAAGAAAACTTATTTACGAATTTAGTCTACAATTAAAATAAATTACAATTTAAGTAAATAAACAAATCCACTAGTTATTACTTTATTGTACAACAAATTCTTGAACTAAAGTTTTATATTCAGTTTATAACATCCCTGTTGAAAACACATATCTCCGAAATGTACGACCACAACAAAGCAGAATAGAAAACAAACAAATGTAAACAAAAACAAATATAAGCATTTGTTCAAATAGAATATACATACTAATTATTTAAACATATATATTCCTGTTTTCTTTATATTTAGAACTGTTGTTTAACTGCAACTGAAATCTAAAGAACTGATTTTCAATTAAAAGGAATCATACAAAACACAATTTACAATTTTACTCATGGAAAAAGCAGAGCAGATGCAAACGAAAGAAACATACAAAACATTACCCATATTTAAATCTACATTCAACATATTTGTAAATGCGGAGACTTACAGAGTTGTAATTTAATGTAAATTTGCGATTTATATTAAGATAACATAAATGGAGTACTACTTGGAGAATATAATTTAAATATTTTTTTTATATAAAACTTATTTAATAAATTGAAAAATATTAAAAAAAAGATTTATATTGTGGAATTTGTAATATGTTGAAGCAATTTATAACAATATAGAAGATATATAAAAACCATTTATCTATTTATATATTAATCTGAATTTATTATTTCGGTTAATATCATGTATATAGCGAACATCGATATGTTAACAATCTATTTTACAATCGAATTATGTTTTTTGAAGGACTTCAAGTACTTAAATATTTGATTTCGACAATATTTTGAAAATTGGAATTACATTGTTTTTGTATAATAAAAAAAATATAAGTAATTGAATCCCACACTGAAATATACAGATGTCCCAAAAATATTTTTTACAAGAAAAAAGTCAAAAATTTGTAATTTCTTTAATTCTTTTATTATAAATTTATTTTTTTTTTATTTTACAATGACATTTCATTGGAACTTTGTATAACATTTATTTCGAAATTTATATCAATAAAGCACATAAAGATATCATTTAGAAATAGTTTAAGCCCGCACCAACATACATATATTCTACAGCCTAGTTTAAAATAAGTCTTATATATACATATATATAAGAAGCACTTTACAGAAATATAAAAGCCTTCAAACACAAAATGCAGAAAGGGTAAAATCAAAAATGGATTTAAACTTAATATTCAAAATAAAAACAGGATTTAAGGTTCTTTAGTCTGATTCATTTCTTCAGTGGATTTGGAATAGGATATGTGAACTTAAAAATTCGAATAATAAAGAATTATATTCATTTGAAGTAATTAAAATATTCGAGCGGTATTTCCCATAATATCAAAATTATATAAAATACATTAAAAGCATTAATCTAGAGATTAATTACAAAATAGCTAATACTCTTATTTGACTTAAGTTTAAGAACTGGACGAATGCATATGCGCCTTACACAATCTATGTTTTACAATTTTTTTAATATACATACATATGTATATTTTTAATATTATATCAAACCTCACACTTAATGTTTATCGTTTAGAATTGCCAAATATATTCAGCATTTTTATTTTGAGATTTTTAAATATGTTCGATCTTTTCAACTCACCACTATTTTTCTGTCGTTCCAAAATACTCTGCACCTCACCTGCTTCTGAACCACTCTCCCATTCATAGGAATTGTTTACATTATGCAATGGTTGAGCAACTGGAAGGGATGTTTGTCGTGCATGCATAACTGATTGTTGTGCCAGTGTGGTGGGTGTACTGTTGTGTATTATTGGAGTAAATTGTTGAATTGCAGGAATGTTTGTGTTTGAAGTTCCATTTAACTGTTTCGCACGCAATATTTCGTCTGGTCTTTTGGCAGGTACTGCCACAGGCACCAAATACGACTGCTGCTTGGGCATGTAACGCGGACTAATCTGTACTGGTAATAGTTCGGCATGCTGCTGTAGTCGTTGATGTTGTGGTGTCCAATATATTTGGCTTTGACTCGCTTGTTGACTTGAGCGATCAAGTATTAAAGGAGTACTGCGACCATCCTGCAAACGGGGACGTAATTGATGTGTAACGGGTTCTTGCACCGTAATGTAACCATATGAACCAGGTATTTGCTGCAACTGATTCGGTCTCACATACTGTGGCTGTGCATAGTAATCCGCACTGTAATAACTAAGCAATTGATTAGATGATATCTTTTCGTTGTCTACAATAACATACTGCGTTGGCATCAAATTGTTTTCCGTTCGTTGCAAAGTTCCTCTGCGCACATAAAATGGTTGCGTATCGCTTTCTCGCCGAATTAAATATGGTCGCTGTGGACTGTCGTACAATTCGGAATGATTGGACTGTAAACTGCTACGTTTTATGACATGTGCATAGATTGGAGAATTCGTAGCATTTTCTTCAGTTAACACCTCACGTGTGATGGGTATAAATTGCTGTGGTAAACTTTGCATCCGTTGCGGAACCTGTGGTGCTGCATACATTCGCGAGCCAGGTCTTTGATGGGTTTCTACGGATGCATAAGACACAGGAGAAAGGTCGATACCAAGCGGCTGTTTTTCGTATATAGTTTGTATTTGAGATTGATTTGTAGGAGTTTTATTTAAAGATTTACGACAAAATTCCTTAACCTTCTGTAATATTTCCTCTCTGGTTAAAATTCCACCAATACGTCTTGGGGGTGCTATGTTTTCAGGCATATTTTTGCGTCTTAATATTACTGATGTGTCTGTATCACTTTCATAGCCACGTCTAAAACCACTTCGCGATCCTTGTATCATGCCATCTAATACGCTTTGACTGCGTGGTGTTGTTTCGGGTAATGGATTTCCATTTAGTGCAACGGGTTGTAAAACTTGTTTTTGGTCTGGTGTGAAAATGGTTCTACCATCTATAATTTTAGTTTGTCGATTACGAATCACACCAGAAAAGGTGTTGCGCTGTGGAGAACTACGTACAAAATTACTATCATGTTGAGATTGTTGGTAATTGGATGCTTGAATGGATGGAGGAACCAACACTTCTTTAGATGGAAGTCGTTCATAAATATTTTCCACATCGGAGCATTGTTGCAGTTGCTGTTGTACTTGCAGTTGTTGTTGATGCTGTTGCTGTTGCTGTTGTAGTACTCTGTTATAAAGTTCTCGATCCATTTGTTCCTTTATAGCCCTTAGTTTCTCCCACTCACTTTGATCTACATAAACACCATTTTGCGGTCGAATGCTATTTTTTGTAGGTAGAGGATTTACATTTATGTTACTATTAGAAGTGCGAACAGCTCTTATAGGAGTTGAAGTCAATGTTGGACCATTAGGCGAACTAAATTCTGCCAGTAAATTGTCACCAGACGATGTTAACACTTTTGATGCTCTAGTTTCATTTGCACTTTTTGATCTGTTTTGCAAGCCACGATTTGTGCTGCGTTTTAAAATTTCATTGCGATCCATTGAAGACGAACGCCCAAAAAGTTGTTGCTTATCATTAAGCTGTGTAGATCGTTTTGGTATAAGACTTTGACGTTCCATAGTACGTCTGAAATGTTGCCCATCTGCATTTGATGGCTTTTCAAATGACGTTGACACAGCTTTGGGCAAGGACAAGGAGTTGTGGTATCCAACTTGACCTTGCGGCGTCTTTGATTTCAGTTTCGTAGAATTTTGAAGTTCAGGTTGTTTTAAGGACTGCATGTTGCTCAAACGATCTCTGGACAATGTACGTCTTGGCGGTTTTACAATTGGTTTAGCTAGTATTTCAGGTTTATGCTGTGCTTCCAAGACTTGTAAAGGACTAAATGATCTTGAGTCTGGTTCATTAGCATATTCAGCATTAGTTAAAGCACTTGATATGGAAAGTGATAAATCATCGCCACTTGCAAAACTTTTTCGCATTCGCTCCGTTTGCTGTTTAAGCTCATTCGTTTCTGAGGCACTTAGGAGATTACCTACACGTGGTCGTCCATGAAAACTCTGTCGTTCCAGTACTACACGCTTAATGGGTTGTGCATTTCTTACATTGCCATTTTCTTTTGGTCGATCATAAGCATCATATAAACGTCTTGGGTTAGGAACTGTTTCTTTGGGTGTTGTTTTACGCCTTGACGCAAATATGCTATTGGACAACAAACGTTGAAATACTGAAGGCTTTTTGGAATTCTTTGCTAAGTCCACAGTATCCAACGAAATTTGCACGCGTTCTGGTGCTTTAAATGTTATGTGATTACCGGATTTATACTGTTGGTCACCATAAAGTGGTTGAGCGCCATTAGGTACTTTTCTAGGAATAAGTGTAAGACCCTTCTTATCAAGATAATTCTGAAATTCTTTTGAACTTATGGTGTTGGTGAAAGTGCCATCGGCTGGTTGTCTGCTAGAGCTCTCAGCATTCATTGCGTTTCTTTCTGATGCTATTTCATTAATTGTATCAATTGAATCCTGATGTTTGTCACTACCATTAATAACAACTTCGTCACTTGACTCGCTTTTAGTTAAAGGCTCGTCGATTTCATCTAAATCATCATCCGAGCTTATGTGCAACTTTTTGACACGTTCATCAAATTTTTTAGCATTCTTTGTTACTTCCGCTGGATTGAAGTAGTTCCCGTCTGGTTCGGTGCCAACTTTTACTTTAATATCTGAGAGTTCGGGATAATTTGGTTTTGAACACTTTTTGAAAGGCAAAAGACTCGATGGCTTCGTATCTATTGGTTGTTTATTTTTTAAGTCCTTAAGGCGTTCTCTCGTTTGTGTTGTTAACTTGAGCTTCTTAGGTGGCTTCTTCTCAGAAAGCTCACGTAATTCTTCAAACTTAATGCGGGCTAATACTGTAGGATCATACACAAAATATGGATCAGGGTTTTTTATATATGTCTTAACATATTTTGATTGTCTGAGCACCTCTTCAGTTGTTACAAATTCATCCGGTGAAGATAAAGTACCGTTCTGATTGTTTGTGCTAGATTTGCGATTATTGGTTTCGTTTTTAAGTCGTTCACGTTCTTTCTCCTTTTCACGTTCTCTCTCACGTAATTGTTGTGTTACAGTTTTTCGTATACTAAGTGTGGAACGCTTTGTTGGCACTGGTGGTGGTACTTTTTTTTTTTTTAAGGAACCATTAGTGTTGAAATGATTTTTAAAAGGATTCTGTTGATCAACGATTGGATCTCCGGCTATAAACTTTTTAATTTTCTCATCAGCAGGATCAAAAGAAACAGATTTCTTTAGCTTGGAGCGTGCTTTTGAGTTTATGTCCCGTGTCTTACTCAAAGTCGACTGATCTGTCGAAGTGTCACAATTACTTACAGCAGACTCGTTACAGTGGTCACTAGAGTCTTCGGTATTGAAACCGTTTGTATGGTTGTCCTTTTTGGCTTCTGACGTTTGTATATCTTTTGCGCAATCGCTTGTACCATTTAATTCATTCTCAATTTTCAATTTTTGATTCGCTAACTTATTATCAATGCTACTCTCAATGCTATTTTCAATAACAGTGCAGATGGATTCTGTGCTTATATCATTTCTAACTGTATCTGACATTTTTCAAACAATTGCCCGGAAAAGCAGTAAAGTGTAAGGGAGATAGAGGGGGTACTGGAAAAAGTTTTACACCGTTTGAAATGTTGACTTGCATTGAGTACTCTTTCTGTTGATTGTCATATATTAAAGCGTCTGAAAGTAAATTTAATTACGGAAAATATTAATTTTTTTTATTTTATAGTTGAGTTAACGTTGTGATGTCAGTTTGTATGTGAGTTCATATGTGTACTGTGTACTTTAATTATTTAGACTGCACACCGATTAACACAGGTTAGATACGTTAGATACGTGTGTAATATGTACACACGCCAGCAAATTTTCATACAAACAAGCTGACATACACACATTAAATAATAACTAATTTCCCATTTTACTTACTTCAAGTATGCTTTTTTTGCTTCTCAAACATGCCGGCAACGTTTATTATTCCGAAAACCTATTAGCGGCGGTTTTTATGATGCCATTTCAGTTGGATTACGACAGCCTTTGAAACCATACCAAGACAAACTAAAGCTAAGCTGTCCACAATCTCGGCTGTAAAGATATTTAGACATTAGTTAGTGAGAGAAACCAACTGGGTTGCTTTGCGAGAAGCGTTAGTGTTTCTGCGCTTAGCATGTAAATATATTTATTCACTCAGAAAGCGGGAAACAGTGAACGGCAAAGAGTTTCTGTTTTTGTTTTTAGCCCGGGTTTGTTAGCATAGAGAATTTTTTAATCATCTACCGATTGTAAACACATAATCTGAACATAATAGATTACTAGGCATTCGTCTGCCGAAACATATTTTCCCACTGTTGTTTTTGTACGAGTTGCAATTATCATCGCATTGACACTCATTTTAATTAAGTTTTATTTGAATGCAGAGACAATTACTTTTGAATTGAAACGCTAATAAAAACTTCAATATTTGTGGGTTAGAGTATATATTTACATTTGTTTATTTATATTGTATTTACATTTCCAATTTTCGAACTGTTGAGATCAACACTAATTCATTAATTCATTTATTCATTAATATTGGCCAATGATAAATACTTACAATGACATCAAATATGAAAATGAGTCCTATTATACTTTTTTGGTAGTGAAAATCATTTAAATAAAAAGAATATTTAATTTTTAAAATAAATCCCATAGATGGCATACCAAATAAAAGAATACTAATCGAAAGACAGAGGTCAGCATCTAATCCATCAGAAGCTATGCACCTCCTTTAGATATAGGCAAAAATGACAAAATTTTTGTTAACAGAGTAAATCGTACATTAAAATTTCTAGTTATATTTTTTTAAGATTATATATAGTAAGATTATATACAATTCCTTTTTCCTCTGTATTCTCATTCGATATAGGTAAGTTAGCAACATGTAGGTGCCTCTTAAACCAAAACCAAAGCTGAGTAACAGCTTTTGAATAAATATTAGTCGTACAGAAATTTTCTTAGAGTATTGTTTGAAGTTTCTTCTTTGAAACAGTATTTTGTGAGAAAAAAAATATTGGTTACTCTCCTAGAAAGTTCTACTTGTTACAGAAAACCATACAAAAGATACATCAACCTATACAGTTCACTCATCCCATCGCCTATGACGATGTATATATTTTTAACATATGTATATATTTGTATTGTAATAGAGGCGGAAATATTGACGCCGACTACTGACAGGGGATTTTAGTTTTACACGCTAGTATCCTTTCAAGTCCAGACTTTTATAGCAACTCAATTTCTAATAGGCATCGGCCTAATATAGATCATGGTATGATCGTGCTAAATAGTCATTTAACTTGTATGAAATATTTTATTCCTGATACACATTTAAACTGTAGCTCTACACAAACATCTATTTAATTTTTTCAGACACAAGTCGAAGTCCAATTAATTTTTGTCTTCGGTTTATTAACCAGGCAAGGTTATTATATCATAATTATCTTAATTAAAATAATATTTCATTAATAAACTGAAATCTGCTCTCTACTCCACATATTTTCACTGTAATAACTTAATCTTCTTATTTATTTGCAGTTTCGTTGTACTGTATACCTATATTCGCTAAACTTCCGGGAAACACGGAGAGGTGTTAAATACCCAAATAACTTCACTTTTAAGTTGTGTTGCATTGTGAACACTTAATAGTCATTAATACATTGTCCGAAAATGTATTGCAAAACAATTGCACAAAATGGCACTATGCTGTGAAGTAAATGTTTTATTCCATGAGACCAGAAAATTCGAATTCGTTACTAAATTACATAAACTATAACAAATTACGTTATCGTTCGAAAAGGGAACAATGGATAAGATTGTTCGAATTCTAATAAAAGAAGCGAAAGTGTGAGACTCATTAGCAATTTTGTGATTGTGAGACAATTAGCTGCAAATTTGAAGTTGATTTGTAAAGTTTTGTGGTTAATCAATATAAGTGTTTATTATAGTGAAACTAATCAGTCAATAATGACATTTTGCTCATTTGTTCGAAAATGTCTTCAATAACCTCCATACATTTTATAGACGTCTTCGATGTCGGATCGAATTGTTTCCAACTGGGTGTTATTGTTGCTTCTTTATATTATTGCTATATTTTTCTGTTATCTAGCCTGTTAGTCGAGATCTTCAACACATCTATTGTATCCATGATATAATGATGTTGGTAGATGGCTTGTTTTTGTATGTGGAAAATATTTTACTGCACTATTTGCAGAGTAGCCTTGTTCAACTATAATAATAGGAAATAGCCCTATAGCAGGAATTATGCAATTCGTTAAAAAAATGAAAAAAAAAACAAATGTGTCGTCTACTACTACCCTTCTTTATAATTCTATATTAAGTTTGTTTTTTTTATAAAAAAATCATTATATGTTATGGTATCACTTATACAATAAATGACTGATAAATTTCTTTAATGCATTTTATAAAATTTTATCAGAAGCTGGAAATGATCTATTCAAATGCAAATGAATCCGATAGCTCAAAGGATATCGCGCAAAATGTTGATCCACTTACCTAGCAACACAAGCTATTAACCCTTCCTTCTCAACTTAAACCGGTAATTTTTTTATTTGCATTGAAATAATTCATTTAAAATTGTACAAAAATTAGCAATTTATTGTTCCATAAACCTTTTTGCGAAATGTTATCTTTTATCATTAATGTGATAAGGCAGTATCTTATCTTATTACAAATTCGTAGTCATTGATAAAAATATACATGTTGAAATGATGAGATTTTTTCATTAATTAAATATATCATTTATATTTATAACAGAATTTCAATATAAGCTCGAGCACGAGTGTGTGGAATTTCTGTTAGGGCAATATCAGGTATCAAAATTTTAATGAAGTTTTGATTATTTTTAGATACTTGAATATGCAAAATTTTATAGATAGGAGTACTGTAAAAGCACAGATATCATATTTCTACTATCGCAAAACAAAAACACTCTGCCACTTAAGTACTAGTTTACCAAGCAGCTCACTTTGTGTTTATTGCGTTTTTCATGAAGTATCAAAATAGAGAAAATGGAACGAGGGTTTTGAATTTGACACCACTAATGCCGCTTTAAGTGCCTCAAATCAGGCCAAAATAATATTGCAAAACTACTGTAAACCGATGACCGATGAAAGCGTTTTTTTACAAATTTGATTTTATTTTTTCGTACTAACAAATTTTATTTTGTTTATGCAAACGAAAATATGCCATGGATTTCATATTTTGAAATAGCAACTCCAAGTCAATTCACATTAAATTTATAAATCATAAATTATTTGCAACATTTTTGTATTTAATATAAATTATACAGGGTGTTCCCTGTATACATCACATAAATTTCGAAAATAATTCCTTTTTATTAGTAGTAAAAAAATATAATGGCAGATGCAAATGCATTTTTAATATATAAATATTGATGTATAAATGTATACCCAATAAAATGCTTCAATCCAAAAATCTTCAACACCTCAAAAATAATTTACTTACATAGACAAACTATACTTATACCAATTATTAGTCGATTGAATTTTCTCTTATTTATTGCCTAATATGTTTTTGCACTTAAATGGAGTTCTGGATTCTGATATTATAAAACGTGAGTTGTGTATTTATATGTATTATGTGGTCATAATTGCAATAGTTATTTTGTATGTGAGATAATTAAAGTAATCAACCAAGTTAATCAATATTTAGACTTTATCAGGCTCGTAGTCAGAAACTTACTTTAAAAAAGAAGATTCAGTTGAAATAGTCAAAGCCGTTCTGACTACATCCTTGGACTTTAAGCACTTGGATTTGCTTTAAGTTCATCTGCAGGATATTTCTCGATTAAGTCGAAAACTCGTTATACTGCAAGACCTTTCTCGATTAAATCAAAAACTGAATAAATGAAGCAGGAGTATATATGGTTGTATCGTCTCTGGTCACATTACAAATATATTGACAAAGATTACTTACTTACTAGGTTACTATTTACAACATTTAATAAAATCAGAATACTATCATCTTTATTGCAACCATAAGGTTGATCTTTCATTGTCAATTTATTTAAAATTCCTAAAATAATATAAGTTAATGTTTCTTGCAGCCATTTTCAACCGCTACTCAATATACATATATACACAATATAGTTCTTATAAGTCATAAGACTTTATTGTAGGATTTTAATTATACCCTCTCTAATCACGAACCAAGTACCTATTGCTATCGATATACATACATACATAAATTTATTTAGTTTTCTAATACAAACGTTTTACTATTGTGTATTAAGTTCAACATGATTAATTATTAATCATATATACATTATTTCAATACATTATATTTATTATATTATATGCAATTAAGAACTTAGCAGTATTTTTTGGTCACTAGAGTTAATTCTGTTTTTACTATATTATTATTTTAATGCTGATCCTTTGGTAGAATATGCATAGTATCTAATTAGCAATTAAAGCCCAGTTTTACAATATACACTTAGATTAAGTAACCTTTAGGTGTTCGATATAGCAGACAATTTCTAGCATAAACTAGAAATTATTTATAATTATTTAAATAAAATATCATATTTATTTGCAGTTGTCATATCTGTAGTAAAAAATTGTTATTTCCACAGAATTTGTATTATATGACTTCAATATTGAGTCGTAAGTCTATTCATTATTTGCAATAGTTTGCTTTAAAAAATCTATAAAAACGAATAGCGAAGAAAAACATAATTCCTATGGGCGAGTTTTATTGAAAATGCAAAAAAAAACCTTTATAACTGTAAGTTCCAGCTTTCCGGTTTTTCTTTTTTTTTTAATAATTTCTTCGTAAATTCGATTAATGTTACATAACTACTGGACTAATGCCACTCCATCCCTTTTTCATTTTCCTAAAAGCCAAATAAATACCTTATCGCCTTGTGTTAGCAAATATTTTTTGCTAAAACTTTCAATAAAATTGGTCAGAATTTTTGCTACAAAAATGTAATAAAAAGGA
Organism: Teleopsis dalmanni; assembly: GCF_002237135.1. Taxonomy (NCBI): domain Eukaryota; kingdom Metazoa; phylum Arthropoda; class Insecta; order Diptera; family Diopsidae; genus Teleopsis; species Teleopsis dalmanni. Next base: position 137,117,026 of record NC_051846.1, on the reverse strand, counting down.
AGGGAAGGAACGCTTAGAAGTGATAAAAGCGGTTCATAAAATAAGTCAAACAATTAACGTTAATTCAATACTACCAGAATGACTGGTATCGTATACATAAAAAATCCGTCACTTTGCGACACACCCAAGTTTAACGTCTCGAATGTGAGTGTTCCTCACAGTCATTCACTCTTTTAAGTTTTCCACAAATGCCCATCTTACGAGTGTATCCACTAAAAGAAGTTTACCATGGACAAACTCTAAATTTGAAATTTGACCGAAGGTTGAGAAATGAAATTTGTTGAGAATAAAAATTGCATTTAACACATAAAGTTAATACATAAACTTTTTAGTGTTCGCTGTAAGATACAAGACCTTCTAAAAACTGTTCTCTTCATTTTGGTAAATACATGAATGCACAAAAACACAGGAAATGCTGTGAAGGTATGAACTTTTTGGAAGTCGACATGCAAACGGCTGTGAATTAAGTACTTAGGTTTCTTTTCTTCCTTTTCTTTTCAATGTATAGTATTGAATAGATACATCGAATAATACAAAAGATCTTAGGAAATTACATTTATTATTAAGTTTGGTAATTTTAAGTCGAAGTATTTTAATAACAAAACGAATTATTAGATGCTGTAACTAACTACTTTTTGTTGGAAACTATTTTATGTAAATCGTTAAATATCTATCAAGACACTTATATACATAGAACAATTAAATTCATAATCAGAAAATCCTTCAAGTCACAAGAAGACCCAAGAATTTTAATTGAAATAGCTCGAAAACTTAAAATTTAGTTGACAAATTAGGAACATTCATATGAACATTCCTTAATAGTTTTAACTTTTTATGCTGATGATGAATATTCAATATTATAATGATTTTGATCTGTTGAGAATAACTATGATTCGGTAGTTTGCTGAATTTAAACAAAACTTTAGATGACCGGTAATGCTGAAAAGTCTGACCTTTAAAATACTGTGGTTATTGGTAAAGACATCAAAAAATCCCATGAAATTATTTTGAATGACCATAAAGTGAAGTCCTGGTAGATAGCCGATACGTTTATAATATCAGAACGAAGTATAAAGACTAGTTTCCACACTTATTAAATAGCGCGAAAGTTTGCTCACAGCAGACTTCCGTCCTATATATAAAATGTATTTCTTTTGAAAAAAAGAAAGCTAAGAGAACAAGAATATGCGAAAAGTGCCCAAAAGGACAAGAAACGTAGAAGTCAGTTGATAAGGTTTCGATTTTCAATATTTAAAAAAAAAAATATTTTTTCTGAACTTATGCGTATAAAAGCAGGAGTTGACCAAGACAGTATTCTTTGACCCACACTTTATCTACTTTGAACTTACGACATATCTTCTACTATATATACAATCCGAACAACATTTGCAGATGACACTGCAATTGTTACTATTACAAATATGAAAGCGAAATCTTCACAAAAATTTCTAAGAGCCTTTAACGAAATATCTAACTGGACATTCAAGTGAATAATTATACTGAATAATTTAACATCAACACAAATGAACTTCATTATTAAAACCATATCATATCTGCCGATTCAAATATTTGGTAACCAAATACTATATTCAAATAATGAATAGTATCTTAAAAAGACCCTGCACGCTAAGCTTGAATGGCTTAAAAGTAGGAACTCATTTATATCAACTTAATATAAATTGATAATATGGAATCAAGTCCTGAAATCCGTCGAGATGTATAACACGTAGCGTTGGCGCTGTGCGATTCCAAAACAAAGTTATCAACTTTTTAGTCAATTCCCCCTTGTATAAAAGAAATAGCTACCTTCACCATGACTTCAATGTAATAACTATCTTTACTGAAATATAGGAATGACCGAATATTATCTCCTTTATGTAAATAATTTAAGATAACGATTGCAAGTAAACCCATTGAACTGGTGGTGCAAACTCAATAGAATTTTATGGAATAAATTGATTCTTATTTTCGTATTTATTTAAAGTAAATACATATTTCGTTAGTTAGATGTGAGTAGTCGTTGTAGTAGGCAACGATGTATATATTTATTTTACGATGTATATTAATATTTTGTTGAATGATAAAATAATTAATTGCCAATATTAACTTGATTATTGAAGCCCTAAAAGAAGTCATTGGAAAAAAAAAGACCTATGTTTGGGTTCGAAGAAAAGGTGTTCTCTCAGCAACACAATGCACTTTGCCAGAAATCAATCATAATAATATCCAAAGTGAACGAGTTTTATTTTGAATTGCTTCCTCGACTTTGGCACCCAACAACTATGGTTACAGCTCTAAATATTATTATCTATTAAAAAATATTAAGCTTTAGAATATATTTGGAATTTGGAAGAGTTAGAATTTATATAGCATTCTTGAGTAAACTAAGAAATGGTTATAAATACATATCACGTTTCACAGAGGTGCTTAAAAGTTGAGATGCTGGTTATTCTTTTCAAAGATATAGATAGTGAGAAAAATTAATAATTGATTGTATTGAAACATAAGCAGGAAAAAAATTAATCATAAAGAGCTACATAGAAAGCATAATTTCTGGATAATATATGATACTGTATAAAGCGTTACTTCTGAATCAATTTAAATCCAATACCTAAATAAGAATAACCGCTTTATTTAACATCTCTGGTTCCATGTGACTTGTTTTGTTTTAAAAACTAAAACGACCGCCGTTTTAATTTATTTAAAGAAATAAACTATAATTTATAGAGGAAGCTGAAGACTATACCGGAAAACGCTACAAAAAATGTTCAAATGTTCAAAAGAAAAACTGAAATGCTCATATATTTGTTGCAATCAATATAATCGACTTTAAAAACATCAAATATATACCTATAAAATAAAAATATTAATTTTGTTTTTTCCGGGCTAAATGGTCAATAGTAATAATAAAATAATAAAAAATAAAATAACTAAAAAATGTTTATTTGTTTTTAAAAGATTTTACTATAACCGATATTTTAACTATAATTTATAGTCATCAGGGTTGTTTAAAATTATCTATATCAATCTGGCAACCACTGTGTGTGGGCTGCTTTTAATGGTTAGCAAGTTGTTTCATTCTTCTTGTTGTACGAGCATCCGTCGTGTTCGGTTGTGTTTCGTGTTGTGCAGTAAATTTGTTTGAGTTTTGTTCTAATTACATTTAAAAATATGTTTTATATGATAAGTAATATTAGAGATAAATAAATGAAATATTCTTTGAAACTTTAAAGAAAGAAAAAACCGCATTTAACGAACATTTTTTGGCATCCCTTGCGGGGAGCAACATATCTTTTGCGTTCAATTGTGTGTTGCTGCCTACGAAGATCGCGTGCTTCGTCTAGCCGCTGGGCATATTTCTCAAAGTTATAGCCACTGGGCGTATCTTTCATATTTTTGCCGCTGGGCATATCTACTAAATTTTATAGCCGCTGGGCACAATTATTTACTTTCGAAAAGCCGCTGAGCACAACGGCTTACATTGCATATAACAATCACAGTTGATTCGCATAAAATCTGAAAATGCAAAAAATCGCCAGAAAATTGGAAGCTACGCAATCCCTGCTGAAAAACTTCTCCACCAACATACGGAAAACGGCAAAAAGCAAGCAAACAAAAGGTTTCTTCACTGCCAGAAAGAATCTCTTGGAAAGTTACTGGACGCAGTACAAGGAAGCTCGAGAAGATTTGTTGGCCAATATTTATGACGGTGCAAAGGTGGAAGAAGCGAGTGACTCAATAAAAGCGTTAGTCAGCGAAGACAGTTACATGGAAATTGAAATAATTTATTCGGAAATGATGGGAGAGCTAATCGATGAGTTAGAAAGCACTGAAGTTATAGAATCTCCAGGTAATAACGAAACTGTAATTAAAGGTGTGTCAAGCATGGAACTGACGTCTAATTTACCACGTATTAAAATTCCGTCGTTTGATGGTAATTATCTGCACTGGTACGCATTTAAGGATTTATTCACGTCAGTTGTATCAAATAACGTTGCATTGTCTAATACACAGAAACTTCAATATTTAAAAGATGCGTTAGTGTTGGACGCTCAACACGCCCTAGACAACATTACTACAACAGATGCACATTGGGCAGTAGCATGGAGTTTACTCGTCCGCAAGTATGAGAACAAGAGGATCATTCTTAATGCGTATTTAAAACAAATTTTTAATTTAACAACGGTGTCTGATGGTTTACCAAATAGTTTACGCTTGTTATGTGACACCATCACGTCAGCTGTGCGTGCGTTAGAGCAATTGGGTCGTCCAGTGCAGCATTGGGACGATTGGTTGGTCTTTACCCTGCTCCAAAAATTAGACACGAAAACACGCTCAGCTTGGGAGCTGTCAACAACCAGTTTAGAACAAATTCCAAAATTTGAGGAGCTGGTCAGTTTCTTAGAAAATCGAATACATTCGCTGGAGGTAGTTAATAGCATGACCGATAACTCTAATCAGGAGAAAAAGCTTGTAACACCTATCAGAACAAAGGGGTTCGTGAAAAGCCATCATACCACTGTTCAACAATGCGTGCATTGTCAAGGTAAGCATTTACTGGCATATTGCGCAGAATTTCGGCAAATGACTGGGACAAAGAGATATGAGGTAGTCAGATCTGCAAGATTGTGTTTCAATTGTTTGAGAACGGGACACATGGGTCATAATTGTCCATCGAAATATCGGTGTCTGCGATGTAATGCAGCGCATCATACATTACTACATGACCATAGTGGAAGTGGTGGAGAAACTAATTACTCAAATATACCGGAAAAGACCACTGAAGCGACTAAGAAATACGCTGTCACATCAAATAATACATACATTTCCAGTGCTAATCAAGGTGCTCGAACTTTACATCTACAGACTGTTTTAATTGGCACTGCATTGATAGAGGTGAGTCCTTCTGGTCAGAAGCTTATTGTGCGAGCTCTTTTGGATAGCGCGTCGGAAGCAACGTTTGTCAGCGAATTCATCGTGCAGCGGTTAAAACTGGACAAAACAAATGTCATAGTGCCGGTGAGTGGTGCAAATGGTGAAAGGGTCGCTAATTCAAGAGGAATGGTTTCATTTACAATCCATTCGTTAAAATCCGATTTCAACATGAATTGTGTTGCACTAATACTTCCACGAGTGGGTAGCGTTACCCCAACCATTCCCATACCGAAAGAAGCGCTTGGTGAGTTCATGAATTTAGATTTAGCTGATCCTCAATTACAGGTTCCGGGGGCAGTCGATATGATTTCGAGCGCTTCAGATTATGCTGCTATTGTCTATGAGCGACTAAAACGGCATCCAACTAACAATATTGTTGCCCAATATACGCAACTCGGTTGGGTAATTTTTGGTGGACTGTCGCGACGAAAGGGTATTTCAGTGAAAGGACAAGTTAATTGCTGTCATACTCGGGCAACATTGCACGAAATGCTACATAAATTTTGGGAATTGGAAGAAATAACAAACCACGCTCCGTTTACAAAAGATGAAATGTACTGTGAAGATTTTTTTGAGCGTACAACTGTACGCAACGCAACGGGTCGATATGTGGTTAGACTACCAATCAAGCAGAAAGCTGATTTGGCAACACTTAAGTCAAGTAAACTAAATGCACTTGCATTATTAAACAGCACGTTACAGCGATTAACCCGAGATCCGGATATGTACAAACTCTACCAAGATTTCATGGACGAATATCAGACCTGTGGCCATATGGAAGTGGTGCCACACTCGTATGATGTAGTTTCAACATGTTATCTTCCTCACCATGGTGTCTATAAAGCATCGAGTTCTACAACGAAGCTTCGCGTAGTCTTCAATGCTTCTAATAAATGTTTGAGCGGAATATCTCTTAATGATTGTCTGCATATAGGTCCCAGATTACAAAATGATCTATCAAATATCATCTTGCAATGGCGGCATTACCCTATAGTGTTTACAGGAGATATCGAGAAAATGTACAGGCAAATTCTTGTTGATAGCAAAGATGTGGATTTGCAACGAATAATGTGGCGCGTTCGACACGGGGACGCCCCTACAACGTTCCGGTTGCTCACTGTAACATATGGGACTAATTGTGCTCCATATCTTGCCATCAAAGTATTGCGTACTCTGGCAAAAGAGGAGCAAACTCGTTTTCCACGGGCAGCTGAATCGATTCTAAATGAATTTTACATTGATGACGTACTATCAGGTGGAGACACTCCAATCGAAGCTGCAGAAAAATTGCACGAACTTCAGGAGCTTCTAGCAACTGCAGGCTTCACTTTACGTAAATTTAATTCGAATTCAAATGACGTTTTAAGCACTCTGACTGCGGACGTAAAAGCTCACGCCGACGATGTGGAAATTAACACCGAGTATAAAACTAAGACACTTGGTCTTACTTGGTATACAAAATCCGACAGTTTTGGTTACAACGTCAATGTAACTTGTGACAACCATCATTACACAAAACGACTAATGTTGTCTGACATATCGAAGTTATTTGATCCACTTGGGTTCTTGGCTCCGGTTATCATTCGAGGAAAGATGTTTCTGCAACAACTCTGGCGTACTGGATCCGATTGGGATGATCCCTTGTCAATAGAGATGGCAAACATTTGGCATAACTTTCGTATTGACTTACAACAGTTACATCACATTCGAATCCCACGTTGGATAAACACCACTTCGACAAGTGCAATTGAATTACACGCATTTGGTGATTCATCAAATCAAGCATATGCGGCTGCAGTATATGCGAAAACAACCATCGGTACGACCAGTTTTGTAAATTTGCTTATTAGTAAAACTAAGGTAGCCCCGTTGAAAGAAACGTCTATACAACGTTTAGAATTATGTGCAGCATTGCTAGCAGCAAAACTTCTACACAAGGTAAAAGGAACATTTAAGTGTCAACCATCACGCTGTATTTTGTGGACTGATAATACAACCACACTGTGGTGGATTAGAACTGATCCAGGCAAATTGAAGCAGTTCGTGGCAAACAGAGTGTCACAAATTCAGTCAATGACAAATATTGAAGACTGGAGGTATATTGCAACAAAGGATAATCCGGCTGATTGTGCATCACGAGGCAGTACCGTTTTGCAACTAAAAGATAATCTGATGTGGTGGTATGGACCATCTTGGCTTCGCTTAAATGAGAAAATGTGGCCTAACCACCAAATCAATCATAGTCCTGACAGTTTACCTGAGAAAAAAGAGATTAACTCATTAACTACGCAGTTATCAACAGAAGTGTGGGAAATATTTGGACGATATGCTACTCTTGATAAATTACTCGTAGTCGTGGCGCAATGTCTACGTTTTATTCATGCGTGTCAAAAAAGGATGCGTCGAGATGAAAGTTTCTGCACTTGGCAAGAACGTTATACGGCTCTTAAAAAATTAGTAACAATTGTACAAAGGACCGAGTTTACCAACGATTATGCCGCTTTACGGAAAGGCAATCCAATCAACAAATCAAGTAAATTGTTTAAATTGAATCCGAAGCTTGATTCCGACGGAATTATGCGTCTAAATGGAAGACTGCAAAATGCGAATATTCCTTCAGATGAACGATGTCCAATGATATTACCCAAATGTCATGATTTTACTACGTTGATTATTAATCACGCTCATAGTCGAACATTACATGGCGGAACTCAAACAACATTAGCATATGTGCGACGGCAATTTTGGGTTATTAAAGGAAGATCCGCTGTGAAGAGAGTGATTAACAAATGCATTACATGTTTTCGTCAAGCCTGTCGACCGCAAGCACAACTTATGGGTAACTTACCTCCAGCACGGTGTAATATATCACAGCCATTCATGCACACGGGCGTGGATTATGCTGGTCCATTTAATGTGAGAGCGACAAGAGGGAGAGGCCAACGTACTTACAAGGGGTATGTGGCTCTATTTATATGTTTTATTACACGAGCTATTCATTTGGAACTTGTGAGTGATATGACATCTGAAACATTTCTAGCAGCGTTAAAGCGATTTGTATCAGTCCGTGGCATATGCTCAGATATGTACAGCGATCGTGGTACATCCTTTGTCGGTGCTGATGCTTTAATGAAAGATGAAATTAAATTATTTAAAAAACAAATTGAAGCTGGGTCTGTGTTTGCATCAACCGTTGGCATAAATTGGCACTTTATACAACCCGCAGCGCCTCATTTTGGTGGCCTATGGGAGGCAGGAGTAAAAAGCATGAAATTTCATCTTAAGCGTGTAGTAAACACGGCAACTTTAACTTTTGAAGAATTTTACACGTTATTAAAACAAGTCGAAAATTGTTTAAATTCGCGGCCGCTTACGGCTCTATCTGATGACCCCACAGACTTATCAGCGTTGACACCAGGACACTTTTTGATTGGACGAGCGCCATCTGCCGTACCTGAACCTAATTTGCTAAATACAAAGATTGGTGTACTATTCCGATGGAAGATGTTAAGCCAGATGTATCAAGACTTTTGGCGCCGTTGGTCCCAAGAATATTTAACACAATTACATGCCAGAAACAAATGGACTAAAAGCCAAACAAATGTCGCAACCGGTCAACTGGTCCTACTTCGAGATGAACGATTGCCTCCAAGCTCCTGGTTGCTTGGCCGCATTATCCAAGTCCATCCTGGCACGGACGGTGCTGTTCGTGTCGTAACCATAAAAACACAGTCCGCCATTGTGAAACGGCCAATTACGAAGATCTCTGTTTTACCAATCGACATTGAAGGACGTCCTGAAGCACACGAGTAATATAGACGCAAGATGCGGTTGTACCTCCACGTCTAGGTGGGAGAAATGTTTAAAATTATCTATATCAATCTGGCAACCACTGTGTGTGGGCTGCTTTTAATGGTTAGCAAGTTGTTTCATTCTTCTTGTTGTACGAGCATCCGTCGTGTTCGGTTGTGTTTCGTGTTGTGCAGTAAATTTGTTTGAGTTTTGTTCTAATTACATTTAAAAATATGTTTTATATGATAAGTAATATTAGAGATAAATAAATGAAATATTCTTTGAAACTTTAAAGAAAGAAAAAACCGCATTTAACGAACAAGGGTAATCTAAGACTATAGATTATAGTCGAAATATCGGGTCCGTAAAACAAAAAAAATTATTATTAAAAATATTTGATCATTAAAACAATCAATTAATAAAAATATTATTAATTTCATATAAAAATTTCCTAGGTTCTTCCAAATAGAATTCAAAATAAATTAATGTAATTCAAACAAAATTCCATTATGTTTCACTTTAAGAGAGCAGATGTTTCTTTATTATATTCTTATATTCTGCATTTAATATATCAATAGAAAGAGGTTATTTAATATATCAATAAATAACACAGGATATTTAAAAAATTAATGAAAAATCCAAATTTAATAAAATAAAGCCATTTATGTTTCACATTTTGTATCTCCTATAAAGTCACTCAATATGTGCCTTGATTGATGCGTCATTAATGCTCCACATACACTTTAGTGGTTTCAATGAAAGTTATCGTATGACCATAAAACCAACTGCACTAAATAAATCGAAGGCAACAAATTAGACTTATCGCCCGATAAAAAAGTTTAGATAAGGCTACCTAAATTTAGCCCTGACCTAACTTAATTACATAC
>NC_051846.1:137096099-137107312 GCF_002237135.1 Teleopsis dalmanni | reverse complement strand
TGGCGTTCATGTGGCATTATTAAAAAAGAGAAGTTTACTTTGAAAAATAGAAATTGACAATCAAATTATCATGCATATACATTTTGATTTTGAAAGTTAGAAAATTTTAGAATTTTGAGCAGAACATTATAATTGTTAGTTATAATTTATAAACTCTTAATAAATATTAAAATCTCATATTAAGAGTCAACATCACTATATGCTTATCAAAAATGAACAGATTAAGTATAATTAATAAATATATTACAAAATATTGTATATTATATAACAAAATATAGATATTTTTCAAATGTGACTGGCCAATTGTATATATTTCTAGAACTTTTAGGTCATGCGAAAGTGTCTCACAGTAAAACTTGCCTTAGTTTAGCTGGAAATTGTGACATTATGAGTCAAATGTTAGAGTCAAATTTTTTTTACTTTATTTTTATTATATCGGAAAAAAAATATTTTTGTTGAGCCACAATGATATGCTTGATAATCCATAAAATAAATTTTGCTTATGACATTTTTTTTGCTTTCATTCAAGGTATTCCATATTTATGCAATGTGTATATGGCATTTATTTTCATAACACATCAAAAATATCCGTAGACTGCCTAAATCCATAAATATTTCTAACTAATATATCATTTGTTACAATGAATAATATAAGAAAACGAACATATTCTTTCAACTTACTAATTTATTTCATCGCATATAATAATATTAATACCCTAATACATATTATTATTTTCTTTCTAATTTATAATAAATTCATGTACGATTATAATATTGTTAATATAGTTGATGACCATGGCAGCTAATGTCCTTTTCTTTTATTGTAGTTTAGCGCTTTATCGCATATTGACTTGTAAATAAATAAATAAGAGTATACCTGCGTAGACCCTTTTCTGATCGACTGAATATAGGGTACCTAAAATTTGTGCCTGAGCACCTAATTTTATTTATGTTAATACTAAAATACTAAAAGTAATAAATAAATTATCGTTGAATTATCTAATTAAATTAATAATATATAAAATAGTACAATATACTGCAGTAGTTGTGAAATATATATTAACGTATTAATGATATCACAATAAAATATCTATAACTTACAAAAATAATTAGAAAATAAATTGCTTTACATTCGCAATATTTACTTTATGATAGATAATACAAATTTAATTTAATAAAAATAGAAACAGAAACAGAAATACAGAAGTCCGAAACACTATTTAAATTAAAAGTACATGTAGGTACATGTTTTACAGGCTTGGTCAATAAAGTACGTTAAAACTTAGGTCGAATGATCCATTGTAATATTGTAGAAAATATAAAAAGTTTAATTTTAAACCCATACTAGGTTACGTTAGGTTATACCGGCAATTTGTAGGCAATACACTTAGGTCTATTGGTCGATTGTGTTACCGTATATAGAGGTAAATCCATACTAATTTTATAAATATTTTATTATATTATGAGGTGTAAGAGCGAGTTTATGACCAATTCCGCCTATATGTTCATTACGTTACAATGGAGAAACTTAGCAAACTGTTTTTTAATACAATTTAATAAAGACCACAGATCAAAATTGCGACACACCGTCTCCATATCTTTAAGCGACACCAGGTCGTCATTTAAACTAATTCTTTGAGAGAAAAGTAATGATTTAAAATTTTAAAGACCTATGATGGTTTTTGAAGAAACAAACATTCATAGATAATCGCCGGCATCCTTTTATCTAGTTTTCAGTTCTTCTATTGCTCAAGTATGCTATAGAAATTTTAAAAAAATAACGTAATCGTTATTACTGCATATCGAAATAACTTCATATACGTTGAAATGTGATATTACAACCTAGTATAGTCTCTTAAAACGGGTCGTTGTAGTAAAATATGTTACTGGCAATAAACTTTCAGAAACGTTATTAAATTGAGGTGAAAATCAATTTAAGCTTTTGGGTGTTTATAGCTATTGATTCCTGGAATTGTTTTGTTATTGTCATTGTATTTTGTTATTGTATTTCTCTTTGTTGACAAAATATGTTTCATTATATTTATATAGCGTATTAATTGGATGTCAAAGATAGCATTCTATATGATGATAATAACATACAGATAATAGCAACAATTCAGTAATTAATTTAGAATTTTGAAGAGTATCGTAGTATCATTAATCCATAAATGTATACAAAATAAAATAACTGCAATAAAATATAAAAAAAATTAAAATCACGAAACTCTTATAAAAAATATAAAAATATAGCTTATTTGAATCTAAATTAATAAATTTTCTCATACATTTTGAGTTCTATTTTTTAGTAATATATAATTTCTATTAAACATATAATACATTAAATATTTAGAAAGAAAAACTGATTTTCCGTAGTTATTTTGTATGGCTAGTTTATAATGTTGAACAATCTCTTTTCTTTGTTGACTTCACATACCTGGTTTAAAAAAATCCTAATTTTGCCCTCCCAACATGGACTCAAAAAGCAAAGCTTCTATGAGGGACCCAACAACATTAACAAAACACTCTAAAAAGGTTTATTCGATAAGCTTAGATACTGACAGGCTTGTTTGTTTACTAATAGAAAGACAAATTAGTACAAATTTTTTTATACAATATTTATATTGGCTATAAAATGGACCAAATGGTCCATTACCTTAAAATATTATTATTATTATTAGAATGATGTTATGTTTATCGTTTACAGAGAACTCTGTATTCAGTACAAAATTTTTAATCATCAATATGTGGGATATTTTCTTAAATTATTTACATTTTTTAATTATAATGTTAACGTTAAAATTTTTAGTCTTGTTTTCTTCCTCATGAGTGCCCATTCAGAAAAATTTAGCTGAATTTTCAGGTGATTAAATATTGTTCACCCATTTTAAAATGTGTTCAAAAACAACTATTTAAACTATATTGCCATTATTATCGGCATTAAGATATGTTGACGAATAATCTGGTTTTGAATACTACAGAATATAAGTTTGATTTTTTGATTGTTGAACCTTTTACATATAGCTTCTATAATTTGTTCTAATTGTGAAGAAATATTTCAGTGCTTCAAACATTTGATTAAAAGACAACGTGTATTGTAGATCAAATAGTGATGCTTGTTTTTTAGAGTACACTAAACTGTACTATCGTATTTAGTATTATTTAGGTTTCGCCGTCTTGATCATAGTTGATTTCAATTTAAATTCCATACCCTCTTTAATCCACTTCCACTTCCCTTCTTTATTCACAAAACCATCACCCATCCACATTCTGCTGCTTTATAGTAGCTTTACAGATTTCTGCAGACTACAAAAACATAGTATTCAAAAAATTTTTTAGGAATATAATTTGTGAGACAAGAATATGACAAAATTTATAAATTTATATATTTGTTATACGAGGGCAGTTTGATAAGTCAGTGACTTTTATTTTATTTTTTTAGATAATCACCTTTTAACTCGATACATTTAGTCCAGCGTTTTTCTAATTTTCTTATTACCTTCAAATAAGAGGTTTTCTCAAAGGTCTCAAAATACACGTTTGTTTCGGTAATGCCTTCTTCATTCGACTCAAATCTCTTACCGCCCGCCATTTATTTAGGTTTGGAAACAGAAAATAGTCGCAGGGGGCTAAATCTGGAGAATATGCTGGGATCGTAATGCTTAATCAGCACCCGAAATTCACTTTTTTCCATTTTCGTAAAAATGCACGAGGTTGTCTGCTTTGAACAGCTATCAAACACCAACTGAACGACGTAGTTTGCTCAAAATTAAAAAGTTGCCCACTGGTAGATTACAGCTGACAGCAGCACTGTTGCTTTTGGAGTAACTGTGCGGGAAATTCAAAAAGTCACTGACTTATCAAATCGCCCTCGTCATTCAGCGTTTAACGTTTGTTATCCTAACGTAATTATTCAGGTGTAATATATTTAAATAACTGGTGTTTAATCCTCTATTGAAGTGAAACTAGTTGATGCTTAAACGAATGTCAGTTATTAACAACTTTTTTGCAGAATAATTCTATAAGTTATTTTTTAATTTATGGCAATCATTTTACCTTTTCCCAACTGCAATAATTTCTCATTTCAAAAATAGATTTTTAATTGCAAATGTAGTACTAGACATACTTGCAGTTGAACTCAACAAAGAAATTCACAAAGTTTGTAAAAATGAAATTATTTAAACAAAGAATGCAAAGAAATACTGAGGCATGCTTGATCTCTTAGGCACAAAGTATATTTATGCGTTTCATATTTTTAGTTTGAATAGTAAACACCAACGTGTAGCAGCTCTTGTAGAACATAAAGACAAATTGACTTTGTTTGACGAAGATAAACAGTTCGTACACGCTCACATGCTCTATGCAAATTTCGCTAGTTTTGAGTTATCTAATTATTACGGATAAGATAAAACGAATAATAAACTAACAATTATTTGTACTTGCAGATATAAAGTGTTAGATACAGTATGAGTAACGAAGAAGCAAGCCCCTCAAAAAACTACCCACCCACACCCAGTAGTAATGATGAAGCGATTACGACGAGTTCCGAATCGGAAGTATTTGAAACCTGGACATTAGTAACGGATAAAAAGAAGACTAAAGAAAAATCTCCCAAACCTGCAACTACAATCAAAACGACAGAAAATGAAAATAATCGCGTAGAAGATTTGGATAAACTGGATGAAGTGTCGGAGAAGGGCGAGGTTAAGCATAAAGTTGTGGAGGAGGAACATCAAAAAATGTAAGATAATAATTAAAGTTTTCGAATTAATTTCCTTTTGAATAATAAAATAACTATTATAGACCTAAACCTGAACACGATTCCAGCACAGATGATCTATCGGATGGTATATCAGTAATTAGTGAAAGTGAGAGCGCTGGACGTATATCTCCAAATCCTTATCTACGCGAACAACTTAGTAATTTGAATTTGAAATTTGCCACTGGTGTTGATTTTGGCACTGTTCGACCACAATTAACACCACCAAATTCACCACTTTTGCCAACAGTGGTCAACTTTGAAAATCAGTTGAGACAACGCTCTTCAAGTAATGACTCCAATACTGAAGAAATAGGTAATAAAAATGCTGTGGAACCATTGAAAGGTGATATAATGACAATAATACAGAATCATCCAATTGTAAGACGTGGTCTGACAGTTATGTTTTATGTTGGCGTTGCTTTGGCCTTGCTGGCATTTGTTGGTAAGTTACGTAATCCGGAATGGCCACCCCTGCAATCTGATAAATCCATTGCACAATTGCAGCAAAAATTTACTGATTTGGAGTTGCAAAATAATTTAATGCGTGCTGAAATTGATTTACTTACAAAACAAGTCAATTATTTAAGCAATGTTAATGATAAAACTGGTAATGGCAGAGACGGACAGCACCAAAATTATAAACGAAATGGTGCTGGGCAAATGGAAACCAAAAGTAAAAACTTCAGAGTGTGGCAAGAAAATGATGGCAAGGTTGAAAATGTCGAAATTAGTGAAGACGACTTAAAACGTCCATATAAATGCAGAGATGGTAAATTTGTTGAAACTCCAGACAATTGTGTAGAAACACAAGCAAGTGGAAAACCATCAATGAAACAAAATGGTGATACGATGAATGATCTGCCGGAGAACTCAAATAAGTTTAAATCTTTTAAAAATTCCGCAGAAAGACTTGATGGTTTAAAGAAGAAGAGCGTTTTTGTTGAAAAAAGAGAAACTGAGCAATTTCCTAACGTAGACACACAAAAAGCTAATAATAATAATCCGGAAAATGACAATTTTAATGGAAATAGCCAAGAATGGCGCAGGAAACAAATGGAACGTCGAGATGATTATAGAAAGAATGAAAATTTTTCAGAAAAGCAGAGAAAATCTGTAGACAATTCTAGAGAACGTGACAGTCGAGAAAGCAATGAAAAGCATAATAAATCTCAATTTCATAAGCGCAGAGGAAGTCATGAGGCTTACGATGATCATGATGACGACGATGATTCAGACGAACGTTTCGGAAAGCGCTCATTTAAGCACGATAAAAGTGAAATCAACGATAATAATCACAAATACAATAAACAACGTCGCTATAAAGGATCATCTGGCGAACGTCACAATAAAGACGATAGTGACTGGCATGACAAACTTATGCATCATCGTGAAAATGCTAGGAGACAAAATGAACATCAGTTTAATGAAAAAAATTGGTACATTAAGCGTGGCGACAGTCGCGAACGAATACGAGTGGGAGAAATGGGCTTTAGGTAAAAATACTTTTTATTTTGAATTAAAATATTTAATGTGTTGAAAACCCCAAAACCAAAAAAACAAAAAAAATATATATAAAACAAAAATGTTATATTATTTGTTAGTTAATGTCCTATGCAAACCCAAAATATTGTGTTATTGCGATTTTTACTTCTATTGTAACCTTAATTTTAATTTGAATTCATATATGACGTTTCAACTTTTAATAGGTTGGATATAATATAAAATTAAACAATTCTGTTGTGATAATAAAAAAGGTTTTTCATTTTTATTCTGTATTATAAATATCTAATTAATTATAAATACACTTCATCTGCAATTCTTCGTTTAGTTTTATTTTTATTTCTTATTTATGTTATTACATGTTAACCTTAAGAAAATTGATAATCTACATAAGTACACACATATATATATATATATATATGCATTTGCATATATGAAAACATTAAATAAATATAATTGTAATTAATATTCGAAAGCTAAAATAAACGAATAATACTAAATGTGCTAAATAATAAAATTAATAAATAAATATTTTTCGTTCTTTGTCTTAAGTAATAATGGTTTAAAGGTGTTTGAGCCGCTTTTATATTATAAGAAAAACTGAGCTGTACAAGGGTAGGATCGGCATTAATTGATGGTAAAATTTAATTATTAACATAAAAACATAAGTGAATTTCTTAAAGGAATTAGTTAGTTTTGCCCAAATTGTAATATTTTCAATTCAAATAGAATAAATTAAAAGATGCGAATGTTTACTTATATTCGGTTTTAGTTGGGCCTCCATTAAATATATATATATGACTGATAGAGTCGTTTATTTTCTTTTTTGGATTTTTAACTTTTATTTCGAATGTTATTTTTAGTGTATTTCTACACGTATATCGACAAATTTCTGTTTTCTTTTTTTCATTATACAGGAGCAGAGAAAGAAGTAATTTTTATAAAATATAAAATAAACCTTTATAAAATTTCGGATATACTAAATTAGTTTTTTGAACTGACCGCATGATGTTATATCTACATTAAGAATATGTATTTTTATATATATAGTTTAATCAATAGTTTTGATAGAAATTTCTTATGAACTAAAAACGTTTAATGAAGCATTTAATATTAAATGCGTTGTTCTGGTTTAGCATAATCTTATGTTTAATGAAGAGAATTGATTAATAAACAAAAGCAAAAAATCAGTTTCTGATCAAGATCAGTTCTCTTTTTTATAGCTACGATAGCATTTTTATGTCTTAAAATGATTATGAAACGGCTTTATTGGTTAGAAACAAGTATGGAATTATGAATTGAATACGGATAAAGAAGTGTGTACAGACATTATAAACAAATTGTCAATAGTATTTCTTTTAATTAACTAATTAAATATTTAGCTTTAATTACTAAACTAATACACAATTTTTTGGATATAAAAATAAACAATGCTTTAAATTTTATTGGTATATTTAAACACTTAATGATATTGTAAATAACGGGTATTATTCTGGAGATGTATTAATTAATCCTTATTTCTGAGCTAATCAAATGATACAGCATAGAATTTTTTGCGTATTCAAAGAAATCAAGCGAAGAATGTATAAAGTTGTTTATTCTTAAATAAAATTGCCGATATAATGCACATTTGCAAAGTTTTTTAAAACGATGTCTCCCTGTAAAATGTTTTCAAGCATTCCAAAGTAACTCTTATATCCTAATACGAATGATATATGTTTGAAAATAAATTATGAAAAATATCTAATAAAATTTAACTATAACTATGCTATAACCGTAGCTAGCGTTATAATTTGTATATTCATTTTGTGTGAAGTAAAAATGGAAGTATTTAAACAACAAAAGCTTAATTTAATTAATTAAATTTAATGACATACCATACAACTGCTTCAAATATTGCCAAATACTCAGCATGAGTATAATAAGTCTGTCAAATAAAATACTTTATATAAGAGAGTTTATAAGAGATTCAAATAACTGAATTTATAATTTTAGAAGTATGCATTTGTTATAATTGGTTTATTATTTCGAACTAAATATGTATAGCTAATTATTAGTTTTAGCTAGTCTAGTATTTAAATACACACCATATATGGCAAATATTGACTAAACAAACAATTTTCAAAAATTTGACAAATATATTTCAATGTAATATATTACATATATTTATAATATTTTTTTTTAAAATAATTGATGCACTAACATAAAAAGTCTTAAAGTAAATGTCAAAAAGTCTAAAATTAAAAAATATTAGTAAGTTGCTGTCTTATCTACGAAATCCAAGCGATAAAACTCTGAACCTGTAAGATTTTTATGTATTATTAAAAAATTATAGATTTTTGAATTGCAGTGTTACTTACACTTACACTATAATTACCTTTACTTTAATTCTAAATAAAATTTATTTAGTTTTTTAAAGAACTTCTACAGCGTTTGATCTATAAACTCTTTGCTCTATGTACGCAGTTTGCTCTTCACTTTCGTCTTCGTGGCTTTGTTTGTGTGTCATGAGTGAGGTGCGACGTTTGAATGATTTGCCACATATATCACAACTAAATGGCCTCTCACCTGTATGAACTAGTAGGTGTCGTTTTCTTTGTTCTGCTGTTTGGAAACATTTCTCACAATTGTCACATTCAAAAGGTTTCTCGCCCGTGTGACAACGTTTGTGTGCAAATAAATTGCTGGAATATCGGAATTCTCGACCACACACATCACAGGCATGTGGCTTTTCGCCTGTATGTGTTAACATATGCTTCTTGTAACCAGATTTTTGTGTCATTCCTTTGCCGCATATGTTGCATTGAAAAGGTTTTTCACCTGTATGCGACATCATATGTGTGCGTAGGGACGACGATTGGCGATATGCTTTTCCGCATATCTTACAAGTGTTTGGATTATTGGGGTTATGTGTGATTAAATGTCCATCATAAGCGTTCCGTGTCTTAAAGCCTGCACCGCACATACTACATAAATAGGGAGTCTGATCCGAATGCAATTGCATGTGGTATTTGAACGAATTCGCATTGCTTAACTGTTTTTTGCAAATCTATAAGATACGATTTTATAAGAAAATTTATTTTAATATAAAATAATATTTATAACCAACACTAACCTTGCACTTGAAAAGCGGATCACTTGATTGACCATGAGCACGTTTAATTCTTTTTCTGACCAATGTACCATTGTCGTTGTTAGTATCACTTGATATTTTATTATCCGATCTTAGTATTTTTCGTATTTTTCTACTTGTATCATCGGTTTCGTTATTTTCAGTCGACATAGTATCATCATCATATGTTGGTTCGAAAGCCTCCTCAGACATATTATCATCGGCTGACTGGATCATGTATTCTTCTTCATTTTCCGTGTTGCCATCATGGCGTTCTATAATTTCTTGCAAATACACGTCTCCATCATCGATTATTTCGCCACGTTGAATTTTGAACTCCATTGGTTCTTCTTCATCTTCAGAGTTGTGCAAGACTGACAAGGTAACATAACTGGCATCATTCACGTTTTCTATGGATTGTCTCATTTGTGCAGCATTTGCTAATTCTTGTAGTTCTTCTGCCTCACCGTTTTCCTCAAGGTACTGCTGCTCTTCAAACACATACTCACTCATTGAATGTGGATCTTCACTGCAAGCAAGCTGTTGTTTTTGATTATGTAGAGCTTCATTTGTTTCAATTGCTAGTTTTTTGAAGGAATACGATCTCACTAAATTTTGCAAACACAGTTTACATATATGTGTTGGGAAAGATGGGTCGTCAGCGAGGTACTCTATATCGGTGCAAAATCTTAATATCTCTATTAATGTTGTAATTTCACCCAATATGATGCCTTGTTTATGTATTGATTTATAATCGTCACTGCACTGAGTTAGACACGTACGGCAAACCACGAATTCTTTTCCCGTACTCATTTCGAATAAAAAATATATGAAATGTCTGCAATTTTATATTTTATTTTCTAAATATTAACAAAATATATGACTTAAAATATTATTGCAACCAATTTAGGTACAAAATTGACAAGCTTCACTCTTCGGAGTGTCAAAGTCATAAGCAAAGTTTTGGAGACTAAAGGAGACCTTTTATGTCATACAAAATCGAACAGGGTTGCATTTTAAATTAATGACAAATTTTTGAATCGAAATGAACACACCTTTTTCATAGTTTTCTCTTATATATGTGGCGAATACGCCACACACATACTCTAGTCCCAAAAATAATCCAGTTTGCATAACAATCAACTTCAGCACCAAGCAGAGAAGAAGAAGATAGCACTGTGCCTTTTTTAGTCAAGAAGTTTTGTTTCAACGACGTGCCACGTGTTAATAACCACTGTTTGTAAAGAATCAAAAACACAATTTTACTTTAATTTATTTTTCATTGTCGTATAAATAATTAACATTAAGTTTGTAAATAATTCATTAGCAGTAAGAAATAAACATTGTGTGGTAAACCAGCCACGCATATATTCTGTGTTCTGCCAAATTTGTTCTACGAAATTTATTTAAAAATGTAATTTTCTGCACATTTTGCGCTTCTGCCTCTGTTAGTGTGAAAAAGTAACGTCACATTAATTTTGTAAGTCCAGAGTATTGGTAATGATTATGAATGTGTATTCACTTTTTTAAATTTTTACCTATAGTCGTAGTTTTTTCTTTCAGAGTTGTAAAAAAACAGCATTAAGGGTGGTTGAAAAAAATTAGTATGACTTTTAAAATATGTCAAATGCTTTTTTTAATATATGTTTTCGTTATTTTGTCTACAATATGAAACATAAAAATTGTACACTAAAAATTAATTAAATTAAATAAAAGAAAACAGAATGAATATTGGAAGGGCAATGGTAAGCATTTTGATCTTGTATATTTAAATGAATTTATTTATTTATGTAATTGAATTTATTCGTAAATGAACTACTCATATCATTTTAATGGATGACT
>NC_051846.1:137093151-137095999 GCF_002237135.1 Teleopsis dalmanni | reverse complement strand
AAAACTATTTATTTATTAAGATAGTAATTACTGCGAATGTTTTTTTTAACTTTTTTGTAATTTTTCTGATCCTAATAGTATAACAGTAATTAGAAAAGAAAACTTTTAATAAATTGTTATTATCATTCACAATATGTCACACAAGAGCATAATTCCTCATGTTTTTGCTGACTTAATTCCAAGTATCATCTCAACTTCATCCACAAATCATTCCACATATATATTTATCAACTTTAATGTGAATTACTGAAATAATTTCTTTATTGCAGTTGATAATTAAACATAAAAAATTACAACTACAAAACTTATTATCACATAAATTTCACTTCAAAAGAAATATTTCATTTCAGTTTTTTATTGTTTGGAATCTGCCTTCGAACAATTAAAGGAGTTGGATAGCAAAAACAAAAAAAAAGAATTATTTAATGTAAATTATGTGCAAGGAAAACACTTCCAACAAATTGTCGCATACAATTTGCAAATTAAAAGTTAAGCTCCTTTTTTGTGAGCATCGGCAACGACAGCGGCAACAACAAAACAAGCAATTCCTGCAATTGCTGCAGTTGCAGTTGCAACGTTTGCGACGTTTGCGAGGATTGCGACAGCTGCTAAAGAGTAAAAAGATTAGTGCAGCTTAAGCGTTGCTCATTAGCAGTTTTGTATGGTTGGCTTCAGGTTGGTTTCCGTTTGCCTCCTCAAGTGTGAGTCTACATGTGGTAAATTTGTAGTTTATTTGCGTGAACAACAACAAAATAAGACTGAAAAAGGACTTGCTCTGCTCCTGCGAAGTAATTAAACAGTGTGAAATACAAAAACTTTATACAAACTAAAAAACTCTGCAAAAATTAATTATTTTAATTTTTTATGCTTTTCACTCCATGAATTTCTTGCAGTGCAACAATGCATTCATCTATGGTTGAAGCATATAACTACAAAAAAAAATGTATCTTATCTCTTAATGATTTTTTTGTGGTGATTATAAGAGAATATTTCAACCTTAAAAAATTAATGGTAAATTTATAATTTAATTACATAAATAGAGGTTATAGTCCCCAAACTATATCACTTCCTTAATGAAAATCCAGCATATTAAGTTAAAAGGTTAATGTTGTATATTATAATTTAGAGTAAGTTGAAAATAAATAAACAGTTTAATATTTATATATTTTTTAAAATACAGTCAAACTTCCATAACTTGAAGTCCAATTTTGCAAAGAAAAGGTTAGACTTATATAGACTTCGAGTTAGAGAATTTTTTTATTTTTTTTTGTTTTTTTTATTTTTTTTATTTTTTTTATTTTTTTTATTTTTCAAAAGAAACTAGAATCACTTTTTAAGATATTTATTTATTTGCAATAAAATAAAGCACAAAAGTTATAGTGAAGTAAAATATTCAGAAAATAGGGTTTTTAATTTTTTTCTTATTGTCAATAAAAAGAGATTTCACTTTATTCATAATCTTATAGTGATCATCAGTTCTAGTATCATTCCTTTGCAAATATAAATTCGGAATTTTGTATGAGTCTTCTACTTCATTCTTGGAAGGCTGATAAACAATTACATCCACCGAACCTTTCCACCGAACCTTTCCACCGAACCATCACTTTTCGTTGCGCTTAGAATTGGATCCAGTAATTTAGAGCAATAGTGCTCAATAATATCGTTATCTATAGAAAAGCTTGATGTACAAATTTCATTGTCAAACTCAACATAATCGTTAAAAGAAGCATTGAAAGTTATTTTATTTACTTTAAACCGGCTACGCATCACTGGGCAACTTACTCAAAGATCTTCCGGGCATAACGTTGTAAATCAGAACGCCACTCTTGATTCGGATTATATGATTCCGATCATGTACACCGGAGCAACAATAAAAACTGTGATCGAAAACGAAGGATGGAAAAAAGGCATGGTGCCAAAGTGCAACACCATAAATGTTTTCACAGACGGTTCAAAGATGGAAGTGGGAGTAGAAGATGGCATCTATTGTGCAGAATTGAGCATCAGAATGCCGTTTAAACTTCCCAACTACTGCAGTGTCTTCCAAGCAGAAGTGTTTGCTGTTAAGAAAGCGGCGGAGCTTGTGTGTAGGGATGAAACGAGAAACTACTGCATAAATTTCTATGTGGATAGCCAAACAGCCATTAAGGCGATCAAATCTTACTGGTCATCATCCAAAAATGTTCTAGAATGCAAGGAAGCTAAAGCAAGACTAGCCTGCAACCGCAGACTTTGTATGTACTGGATTCCTGATCATAAAGGCTTAGAGGGAAATGAGACAGTTGATGCTATTGCTAAAAATGGCGCAAAACTTTCAGAGGAACAAACGAGCGAAGTACTTAGACCTCTGAAACAAATACATAAACTTCTGGACGAGCACATGATAAGGAGAGCAAAGGTAAGGTGGCGGAACTTAACCACCTGTAGAACAGCTAGAATTATGTGTAGACACATATACGAAGAAAAGTATACCAAGAATGTTATATCGTTTAACCGAAGGAACTGTAGAACATTAATTAGTGTGTTGACAGGTCACTGTTTGGTTGCATCACATGCCCGAAAACTAAACCTAATTCACAACGATGCTTGCAGGAAATGCAATGAGCCGGATGCAAAGGAAACTCTAGATCATCTGATGTGTAATTGCCCGGCTCTCTCGAGACCTCGACAAAAATACTTGGGAGCTTTCAGTTTTGCAGGACTGGAGTACATACCTGAGGTTTCTGTTGAAATCTTAATAAATTTTGCTAACGAAACGCGCATACTAAGTGATGCATACAATCGCTAAAACAAGACTCTGATCTGGTATCGCCATGGACCTTAGTGGTCTACGCGTGGCCTTTTTGGC
>NC_051846.1:137081776-137093051 GCF_002237135.1 Teleopsis dalmanni | reverse complement strand
CACTTAAATTCAAAATCCAATTACTCATACGACATATGCTTATAGGTTTATTATATTCGGGAACCCACAAAAAAGTTATGGCTGTCCTTCTCAGCTTAAATGGCCGTTTCAACATAAATTACTGCATTCTTTTTCTCACAATTAACCTTGTAATATAACCCAAATTATAATTTTAACATCCATAAACCGACATTCTGCTATTTTTATACTCGTCAGATACACTCACTCTCTCACTGAATTAGTTGATAAACTCATAAATGTTCGTATTTCAACTTTAAACGATTCCCATTTTTTATAACACTCTGTACCCCATAATCACTTGAAGCTTAGATGTAGATACTTTTTACAGGCATTGAACTATGCGCCTTGGCAGTGGCAGTGTCGGTCGCATCTAATAAAGGCAATTTAATGCCTTCGAAGAAACTCCGCAATGGTCTTAGGAGGCATTAATAGACCAATTAAGTAGCTGACATTTTACAACACAGAATATTTAGGAATTTTTAATGCCTTTTTTGTGGGCAATTTAAGTTACTCAGGCGATGTAATAAAATAGCTGGCAATTGTAGGGATAAGCGAGGACTACAAGCCAGTGAAGAGAAAAATGAACAAAGAAATTGTGTTGAAGGAATATTTTAGCTCGTCTATTTACAGCAAAATTATGTTACTTGCGGGAATGCTGTCGGGAAATATATTTGAAAAAGATGAGCTTCATTTACATACACACAATATTAAGGAGTTGGGAGTAAGGAGTAAGGAGTGGATTCATATTTTCTATAGGAATATACAAACACATAAAAATTGTTAACATTCCTTACAATTTTAATTTATTCTAATATTTTTATGCAACATTGTATTCTGTTATCAGGATATATTAAATTTATATTTTCATTAGAGAATAATATTTTGCAATTTCAAACCAATATTTGCTTAAATATATTTCATTTTATTTATTGCCAACACATCAAATAAAACGGAACTTATGTCATCAAACGCTGTGACTCCATTTAAGGCTGAAAGCTAACATGGATGCGATGTAACAGCGATCCTTTAAAAATCTATAAAACACCTTTTATTACAGGTTCTGTAGGTTCTGTTGGGTGAATTTTATGACTACTGTCATTTGAAAAACATAACCGTAAAATAAAATGTTTTACAGTACAACATTTAATGACATTGACAAAGGATTAAGCCACTTAAATGGAATAAAGGGTAATACTATAGAGCAAGGACTTTTAATATATGACAGTGAGTCCTTCGACTATAAAATTGCGTATCGTTAATACTGCAATAGTGAAATTCTTAACTATCAAGAATAAATATAAAATTTGTATTGATAATAGAGCAAATATAAACTGATATTGTTTATAAATCTCTTTTAGTTAGGCTAAGTTGATGCTAAACCAAATTGGATTTTTTGCACTGCACACAATTAGCCATTTATCAACACGTATCGACACATCACTGCATTATCGGCACAACTTAGAATTTTCCCCATTTAGAACGCAACTTAGCCTAACTCGCACACGTCCTAAATTTATAAATTATATAAATTTTATTTGTTTATTTTTTTTTCAGGTAACAATGTTAAGTCTCAAAACTTAACTTAATTATATAAAACATTATTGGCTATTGAGACTTATTTAACTTAAGATCCTTAAGTGTACTTCATAGAAGCCAGCAAACGGGAATAACCATTAATTTTTTCGTATATGAATATATGGATTTGAGTAAACTGATTCTTGCAGAAGTAAATGGAAATATATTTCTTATTAACTGCTTAAAAAATCTTAAATCACTTTAATAAATACTAAAAGTGATATCTTATTGACATATATAAATGAAAAAACTATAGTTATATTTATTTGGATTGAAGTCAGTTGGTTGATTGCAGTGACTATCACATTTCTCGAAAAAAATCTTAGTACATAAAGAGAAGACAAAAGCTAAATCTATTCCGCAGAATTTAGGTAATTTAATAGATCTTTCATTCTTACCAATTGACTGACCAACTATCAAAAAATTACTTCTCTAAAAATTTGTTTCTTTTGGAAATCAATACTGGACATACACAGAGAAAAACACTTAATTATACGTTTTCCTGTAGATTTCCACAAGTTCTACAGTGCTTCCTAAAAGGATTGCTAAGTTTCTCTGCTTGGTTTATTATACAATAGTGATCACCTGTGATTATACACCACTGCAGTAAGTCGCACAGTTTGTCAGGTTGTATCACTTTAACTTGAATAAGTGAATCGTGGCTTTCAACTTTGTTTATACGATAACGACTACAGCCCTCACGGGAATTCTGAAAGGATTAGCCCCTTTGGAAGTTATGAAAGAGAATCAAGGATAGGAGCTTTTAGAAATCCGAAAAAGTTTCATCAACCTGAAAGGTAATCGTTGTGTTATAAACAACAAAAATCCGTGGTATTACGACGGGCCATTAGTTAAACCTAGAAAATAAAAACATTTACCGAATTGGTGTCAGTAGCAAAAATCTGTCAAATCCGAAAAAAAGAATATTAAATATGAGTTATTTAAAACATTATGGTTTACATTCAGAGCCGTAACTTAAGTCGTAAAACTAACTTGAGTATGAATTAAGCCAGTAAAGTTGATGACTTAATGCGACTTAAGTTAATATTAGGACTAAAGTTGTAACTTTGAAATCAACTCTAGAGTAAATCACTGAACATTTAAATCAAATTTGTAATTATGATTTTTTCTATGAAGTGTGGAATGAAGTTTACGCAAAACTTATCTGCTAGTGAGTTCTGGGATTTAAATTTTAGAGATAGGATTGACAACAGTGTAGTTTTTTTAAGGTTAACTTAGGGGACTCTCTCCAGAAATAGCATAAAAGATTTTAAAGACGTCTTAAACCAATATATATTACTAGGTTTGTTAAGGTAAACTTAAGAGATAGCACAAACGATTTTAAAGATCTCAAAAACCAAGAGATATTATTAGATTTGTTAAGGTAAACTTATGAGATTCTCTACAGTAGATCCTGCAGATCTCAAGGTATCATTGTTCATTCTAATAGTAATAATAAAATATGTTCTCATTAGAGGTAACCCGAACAAGATAGCGTATAAACATTATGTTGAAAAAATAAGATCATTCGGTTCAAGTAACTCATTGAAAGATATATAAAAGATATATACCATATTATATGGGAAGAAAACAGAATAATAATAAGAAAGTAGTATTACACAGAGTTGCATTCTGTTTGTAAGTACATATTGTATCACTACGTTAACTAATGTGTTTTAGTTGTAGCTATTAGTATCAAATATTGATTAGAAGTCTCTTATGAATCCAGTTCTAATAAAGAGTCTGTTTTTCATTTCTTGCTACAGCCTCAATATTCTCAAATCATTTTGAGCTCTTTCAAACCATTTATATCTTGGATTTCTTTTTTTGTCCGTTACAGTATTTGACAATAAACATCTCTGCTTTATATAGATACACATGCTGACTATAGACGTAGTCATTTCTCATGAAAATCATCTATCGGAACTTTCTACTTTATAGCGACCTAAGCAAGTGCTTTCTCCTGAATTGGATCAAATGTGTACTATACTAATGTGTAAAACATTAACACCATATACTGTTTTTAGATGTGATTTTTGAGCATAAAGCAGTCTTATGTTTTTAATATAAAACCAAAAAAATTTATTATACTTTCTTATATATATATTTTTAATATAAGACTAAAAAAATTGATTATACCTTCTATCAATTAAATTCACATAATTGACACAACTATATGATATAATTTAAATTTAATATGTTTAAACTAACGAAACCGGAGATTAAAACCACTTTCTCCCTGATTATTTTTATGAAGTTATAACATTTTCATAAGTCATAGCGCATATATATGAAATACTATTGACAATATGCATCTACACCCTTTTGTAATTATGGAAAATATGCACCAAATCATTAAACCGCATCAGGTAAACATAATCACTAATGCATTTGCAACCGACATGTGACATTGTAGTCACATATTGGTTGTGGGGTGTATATGAAACAAATTTTGTATATGTCACTATCGAATGCATTTATGTATATATAATGCACAATCAATCAGCTTTTTCTATTCTACCCTCCGACCGCAATTTATTATTTTGTAAAAGTATTGATTTTGTATATGTGCATTCAAGGCGATTGTGTTCGCAGTACATATAGATGAAGTTTGCTTGCTTTGAAAAGGTTAAACACCATATTTTCATATATTCTTCATACCTGCGTTAAGGATTATTAGAAAAAATAGAAGAAAAAAAATGGAATTTGAATATTTTTTGATACAACATGTCGTATGAGCGACATTGACGTATAAGTTACGTTCGTTGATTGATGCAGAGATAATGTAAAATATTTCTAACACGCTATGATGGGTAAAATAATCTATAATCATTGAAGTTTTCACAGTTATTATTAAGTTTCAGTTCAGTTTTTATTTTATACATTGCATTAATTTAATGAATGTTTTTCTTAGAAACTAATAATAAATGATCACATCTTAAAGCTGGATATATTATTTTTTATACCACTGTATTAGGAAATATTATATTGTCAGTAATCATTTACAACGTTTCAATAGTTTTTTAATATATTTTGAAATAAAAAAATATAGGCTCATAATATTATTGTAAACAATTATTTTATCCCAAAATAACCTACGATTACCACGACAAAAATAGGTTCTGGGCAGTACCGGATTAACATAGACAAACATTACCAAAATTAGTATAAACAAATATTTAAAGAAGGCAAATAATTTTTTTTGAGATCGCACAGTTGAAAAAATCATGGCTTGTACTTGTATGAGTAAGAAGGTACTTTAAAATCGCTTAGATGTGATATATTTCTGTATCCGCCAACCTCTCCAGACCTATCGTCATCTGACTATCACCTATTTGTATTAATGGGGCAAGCGTTCGCAGAGTAGCACTACAGTAATTTTAAGGAAGTTAGAAAGTGGTTTCAGGAATGGTTTGTCACAGAAGACAAGAAGTTTTTAAGGCTTGGTTTTCATAACTTATCTTTAAGATGAGTGGAATTTGTAGAAGCTGATGATTAATATCTTAAATAAAAAAAATGAAATAAATTAAAATAAAAAAACTAAATCAATTTAAATGAAAAAGACCAGAAATAATTAAAATAAATAAGTAATAATATAATTATTAATTATCAATATATTAATAATAATTATTATAATTAATTAATTAGAATAATTAATATAAAAATAAAAATATTTTTATTAATTTTTGAAATATATGAAAATATATATTTTTAAATTATATATTATTTTCACCAATATTTAGACTATAACATAGTGTACAGTAGTGGTTCCCAACTTTTTTTTCACCAAGGATCACTATGATATTTTTATTTTTATTATGGACTACAAAGTTTGAGAATAATAAACTGTATTATAATTTCTATATGATTTAAACATCTCTGGTCTTGAAATTTTTTTTGTGCTTATTTTCTTATAAGTGAGGCCTCAGTGTACACAGTACAAGCTATATATCCATACTTGTTAAATTTAATTCATGGACCATTTTTAACCTTCTCTCGGACCACCGGTTGGGAACTACTGGTCCATAATCATCTTCAAGGTACTTATTTATCAATTCATGTAAAATGGTTAGTGGGTCCCTGTAAAGCTGCGTTATCCTTGAAATTCACTTATCATTTGCACGCAATTGTATTTGCGAAAGCTCTTAAGTAATAGCAAATGTACTCGTACCTTCAAAATAATTAAGTTGTCAGTGCAAATTAAACAGCAACCGCAAAAGCATATCAACAGCTAAAGTAGCTTAAGTGCTTAACTGCCAACTGCCGACTGCTGACTGCAAACGTACACAATAAAATATCGATTTACACTCATTACAAATTCGCATTCACCTACTAACATAATGATTAAAGATATAAATGTGTATGTATGTGTAAGTATGTTGTAGTTGGACATAAACTTGAAAAGAACAGTCTTCGGTCGCCAGCAGTCAAGTGGGTTGCGGTGAAGGCAAAACTGTACGTACCTACATTTGTGGTGTCATAAAAATAACCACAAACCCAAACCCAAACTCAAAGATATGTATGAGAGAAACGCATGACAACGAAACACTAATATTATACGTATAAATATGCCCCCCCAACACACACACATTTACACACTTTTGCAAGTGCAAGTAAACTTGTTTGCATTTGTATTGTATGAGTGTACACGATCAATGGTAATTATTGCAATGGCAGTCGTTTTGGGAAATTAATTTCACATTGCACTGCATAATGACAGCTGCGGGAGTGATTCGCGTACTTACTAATAGAAACTGTGAACATGAATGGTGTGTGTGTGTGTGTGTGTGTGTGTGTGTGTGAGGGTATGGAAGGTTGTGAGAGTGGGCGTAAGCGTAAGCATGTTTAAAAGCGTCATATGGTAGTCAAGAGTAAGCGTTTGTTTTGTTCTTGTTAGTTCGTTTTGTATTTTCGTAGTCGTAGTCGTAGTCGTTGTTGTTCACGTAGTCGAATTAAGCCATAATTTTTATGGTTGCCAAATGTGAGAAAATTACAATGAATGGAATAGATATACACCCGCCACACTCCAGCTCGCTAACATCATTCACCAACGCACCAAGGAAAGTTCGTGGTAGGAATGCTTGAGGGATAAGTTAGTTGATTTCGTGATTTTATTTTGGCATTCTATGCGTAAAACTACATTTTAATTGCCGTACGTGGTGTGTATGTGTTGAATATAAAACAAATTTTAGTTGTAATTAAACAAAAAACGATAAAAATTGTTTTTATTTTTTTGGTTTTGTTTAATATTTTATTAGTGTGCCAAATTTATTACACAATAATTAAAATTACGATTCTACATACCCTACTGTGGCGTCTATATAAATGTATTTATTAGATTAATTAGCTTAAAGTGGATTTGCATTGAAATTTACTGGCATTTGTATTCATTATAGAGTAATAGAAATCAAAGTAAGGTATTTTGTGCAATTATTTAAGTGATTTGTTTACTGTAATTTGTACTAACAGGTACAGATAATGTGAATGTCATACTCTGTAACAGTTAGTGCAAAATTAATTTGGTTTGAGGTAGTTTAAAAAATGGGTTGGGAGCTTCAGACATGGGTTTGAGGTAGTTAGATAAAACTCAATAGCAACTATATGTTTAGAAAACATGTGAACTTAAGCCATGAATGGGTCTTTTGTGTTGAAAGCACAAGATAAGTTGGTTGATTTTAGTAAGGGCAAAGTATCTTCTTTTTCCCAAGTAAAAGAAATATATGTTATCACATACCCGGTCATGCAAATCTTAGTGTTAAAATCAACCTGCATGGTTGGCTGATTTCAGACGTGACAGAGTTTATTCAATTGTCAGAGTATATATTTAGATATCACACATCCATCCGGCTGGTTGGTTTTAGTGGCGTCAGAGTTTTTTCAATTGTGAAAGTACACATTTAGATATCACAGACCCATCTGGCTGGTTGGTTTTAATGACGTCAGAGTTTCTTCAATTGTCGAAGTAGTATATAAGCAACATTTTGCTACCACAGACCCGGTCTCGAAAATCTTAGTTTTGAAACTAACCTGTACATTGAATAAATATTTTTTTGGAAGATCTATGTTTGGGATCTTTAAAAAGATCAGTTTCGTTAGCTTGGTTATATCATGAGAATAGATGACGATGCTAAAACAATAAAAGGTGTTTGAAACAATAGTTGAAGGAAAAAAGCGTAGTGGTAGAACGTATTTATTAATTGAGGGAGAACTAATCGTATCGTATTTTTAAGACTTGGAAAGGCCTGTAACAAGCAGACGCGCCTGAAAACTGGCTTATAGAAAACACTATAAGCCTGATGTCTTTACGGAGCATCTCAATGAGATTGCTAGATGTTTTTTAGAGTTATTTTTTTTTAATAAAAAGTTAAGAAAGAGCTTAACAAATGTTTCTATGTTGTCAACTATATGCCTAGATGTTTAGGTGTTCCGATTGATTACCTGTAGTACCCATCTGGATACCTCGTTTTCTTTGTAGTAGGAGTGAGATAGATAATTAATGAAATTTTTTATTTAAAAAAAATATAGTTATAATTTAATAATGCATACTAAAATCAGAATTATTAAATTTTCTGCAGATCTTTATATTTTTAATTTCAATGAATTTCCCTAATGCAATTTATTTACATACACATATTAAATATTTAATGTTTAATTTACAACACATTGTTTGATGAATGCCACTGCCTTTGCACTAAATCAATAATACACATAATGTATATACCTATATTCTAATTGCATAGAATGATGTTATACAATTTGAATAGTTTTAAGATACTAATATATTTAGGCTATTTGTTTGGTTTATGTGTATTGTCATGTTATTTCATTGCAGCGTATGCATCTAAATAAACACTAATTACAATGCAATGACAAGCATAATGAAATATTTGTTAAGGCATATATATCTAAATAAGCACTAATTATAATGAGTAATTAGGTATGTTCCTGATTGAATATCTTGAATATTCTAAGATAAGATAGGAGGTATATTTTTAAACTTGGACGCTCATATTTTGCAATAATTTTTTCAATCTTATTCTAAACTGATAGGAACATTGCAAAAAAATAACAAGAATTTCTCGACTCTATAATAAGTAAACATATTACAAGTTTCATTTTAATGAAGTCATAAATTAGCTTTTAACTTTGTCATTATATAAAGCAGGCAGTGTTTTTGTTACTAAAACATTTCTTTTTACTGCGAAATAATGCAACTTTTATTACAAGATCAGCAACATAATGCATGTTTGTATACAAACAATAAATTTCAAAAGATTTGCAACAAAGTTGCTTGATTTGTGTGCGTTTCATATTGCAAATCATAATGACTGTTAGGATTTAAAAGCAAAAGCAAAAATAACAAAAACAACAACTGCAATAGCAGTGGCAACAGCAACAGCAGCCAGCAAGCACAAGAAAACTTGCCTTGGCTGTAGACAAAGAAAAAAAAACAAAACTTTTATTGTATTGCTGTTGTTGTTGTTGCTGCTGTTTGATGACGGTAATGATGAAGATGTTGATGATGATGTTGATATTCTTGTCAGTAACATCAGCCACAAATGTTCAAAACTTTATTATTACGAATATGAGTACGAGCAAGTAAATTTGTGTGTGCGTGTATGTGTGTATGTGGAAGAATATACATATACTCTTACACTTGTATTTTTAGTAATGCTTACATTATTTGTATGGGGAAGTTTGAGTTTTGTGGATGACAATAACAAGTATCGCTTTTCAAATTAATTATGCCAGACAAAAGAGTATATATACACAATAATTTGAAAAAGAAAATTGTTGCAATAAAAAAACTGTTTGTGTTTGTAAATACAAAAACAAAACCAAAAACAAGAAAGGAAAAAGAGAACAAAGTAAACTTATGGTTTGTTTGCGAAAAATATTAAAAATGTAAAAGAAGAAGAGGAATAAAATGGGTTTAAAACGTTGACGTACCATTGCTCTCGGCTAAAATGAAATGAAATGAAATATTAAATTTACAAGCACGCGGATTTGTGCAGTAAAAGAAAAACGGAATCAAAAGCACAAATGAAAAAAAAATGTCCTTTAATCTTTAATCGATGCTTTTCATATTTCATTGTTCGTTAATCCGTTGTCAAAAGATTTATTGTAAGTTTATAATAATATATAAATCAACTAAAAGCTATTGCGATGACAATGAATACTACAATAGGATAAGATAATGGCAAAAAAGAAATTATTTGATTTTAAATACTATAATTCTTTTTTAGTTACTTACTATTAATCGAAATAGTGAGTAAGCAAAGATGATTGGGATGTCTATCAAACAAAGAAGATGACAATAAGCCAAGAAAAACTGAAGTAATACGAAAGTGATCTCAGGAAGTTCTCCCTGATAAAGAGGTGTGGTGTTTTAGTCGGTAAAAGTTTGCCACACCGGTGTCATTTCGATTGCATTTACGGTCCATAATGGGTACCACATGCCTTACGGCAAAAAAAAATAAGATAGTTCTATAAAGAGAGAGTATAAGAAGGATATACCAAAATCTAGGTATTTTCCCTAAGCATTTTTTTAATAATGCCATACCTTTTCCTTATTATTATCATATTTTTACTGTGATATTAAGGATTTGATATTTGACTTTATTTTACAATATATTTTAACATTTTAAAATTACTATACTTGTTCTTAACTCTTCCATAGCCTCTCTCAAGTCTGATAAAAAAATGAGGAGGAAAAGTCACCGTTTTAGGAAGTAGGTGGGAATAAAAACTCGTCTAGAACTCATTAAGAAAGCAGGTCGTTATAGTCTTTGAACTCATTACTCATCGACTAATCTTTACTCGTAACAAACATGTATCAAAACCACAGCGGATCTTTATCTTTACGGTGTAACTGGTGCACGGTTAATCCGCCTGCCACGATAGCAGGCGCATCAGATATGACGGCGCCAAATGTTTGAGTTTCCAGATGACTGAAACCGAAATATCAAATTTTGAGACCCTGTGCTCCAAATTCGATATATTCTGTATTATTATTCTACTATTATAGGTAGAAGAATTAAATATGGGATACAAAATATTTACAATATGCTACTAAGGTCCAGAAAGTTCCGGAATATTTAAAATAATTAATCATTTTATAAAAGAGTATATTAAGACTTCCTACACAGGACGCTTACTCTCCCAAATAAAATGCTAAGTCCATCGAAATATATCTAATATAGTAACAATAGTGATAAAATATTAAATATTATATAATAAATTTGTTCCTATACGTAGAAAACAGCAATAAATACTTTATTTTTGTACAGTTATATTATAATTCTCATGTACTTTAATCTTTTTTTATGGTAAAGTAACAGATTTAATTTTTATAAGTGTATAAACGTATTTTAATATAAATGTTTAAGTACTATTTGAAATGTGAATTTGTTGTGCTGGGTTAGTTTTAGAAAAGTATTACTTTATAAGAACATTTTTATTGGTGACTGGAAAGTTTTTATACCGATAAATAAATTCTTATTCAAGCAGTATAACTGTTTTATATAAGAAAAAAAGAAACTATTTTTTATCTGATATGAAATGAATGGTAAAATCAGTTCATAAAAATTAAAGACTGGCAACGTTAAGAAAAGTTTACTTTCCACATTGAAACACAATTACAGGTAAGCAGAAATATCGCCACCGTAAACGAGGCAGA
>NC_051846.1:137077829-137081676 GCF_002237135.1 Teleopsis dalmanni | reverse complement strand
CATGGAAGTTGTTTGATGATTTTTCTTTCTTTTTATACCTGCTTCAATAGCCGTGAAATGAAATAGTCATTATTAAATCGTAAATACTAAACCTGGTCTAGTCAGGACACCTGCTATATTTTATTTTTTCGCATAAAAAGTAGTCCATATTTCATAATGTTTTTCAAGACCAGAGATTTTTATTCAATTTAATTATTTCGGTAATAAAATTTTAAAACCATTTAGTATAAATCACAGTTTCGGTTATCATATTATTTTGAGAATTAAACAGTTTATAGTAGTCATGTCTACAGTTATAAGTCGATGCAGAATAATGCTTGGATTATATAAAAATAATTGCAAACACAGCTTGGTAGTGACTGCATGGGTAAATTTTTGATCCATTATGAATAAAATCGACAAACATCGTTCTGACAATTTTAAGAGATCTTTAATGTATTTTTTTTGTTCTAGCAAATCTGAATATGTTGATTTTTTATCTTTAAAATAAAGATTATATACACTGTATATGAGTTAATTATACTATTTTGGTATCCGGACTGCTCAGCATCATAGCTATTATCACTCTGTATACAATTACTTTATATACACCTTACATTCACTCTGTATAACTTGTGAAATATATTTGAATCATATATTATAATAGTGTCAGGTCTTCATATTGTTTATCGACATTTCTTTTCGCTGCAATAGTAGTAGTTACAAAAAAATTGGGCTGAATTGTTATGGAAACAATTGTATGCTGATATCCAGCATAAATTCACTTAATTCTTAGTAGCTTGGCTTTGTAATCTCTAATCTCTAAGTTAGTTTGGGTTTATCGAGATTTAAAGCTCGAAACTATGATACCAGGTAACCATTATTTTATCTATGCAGTAGTAGTAGAAATAGTAGAAATAATTTTTCTTGAGTCTTGAGCTTGTTGTTCTCTAAATATATACAACAGATAATTGTGGCATTAATTTTGGTTTAAAATACTTAAAATTATTTCAAGCTTTTTCTAACAGATATTCGTCACTCTCTAAATTGTAGAATCCCATGCCCGATTCCAATCAGTTTTGGGCTCTATCCATATACTAGACAGTATCAATGGTATCGGTTCTTCTGTAATGTTGTCAGATATAACGAAATATTTAAAGTATATTTATTTTGTTATACTAAAAATGTTATTTATTAAAATCAATTTCAGTTCAGATGTATTGATTGTGTTACTAAATTTGCATAAAATACTATCTCCTTCTTCAACCACGGATATAGTAAGATTTAGGTGAAAGCCATATCTTTGATATGAATAATAACATATTTTTATTTTTTCAATATTTTATGAATTACATATTTTTATTTTTTCACGCAGTATAACTTTTTTTATATAAAATAATATATTTTTTTTTTCCTAAGTTTTCTTAATCTAAAATGTACTGTTTCATTTTTTGAAAATAAAACTGCAGCTTTAAGTTTGTCACTTAAAGTGGGCAAAATAAAAACAAAAACTAGAAAAATTCTCATATTTAAGTAATGGAACAATGCATTTCAGAAATGGTTAAAAGCTGTTAAAATCAGTGAAATCATAAAAGTAAAACAGCCTCTTTAGAATCCATTACCAGAAGTTTTCAACAGCAAAACAGAATCAATGAGTTAAACTGCAAGTGTACATCAAAGCAAAGAACACACTAACGCCCACATAAACTAAAAACAAAAAGGAATTAATGTCGTTCCCTTGAACACTTTAAGTTTCACAACTAAAAGTTTATGTATATTACAACAAACATATAAATATATATATATAATATTACCTAATAGGATCTGAAATATACTTTAAATTCACTTTACAACATTTTTTTAATACTTATATTAATATGCTTGCCTCAGTAAAGTATTTAATATCTGTAAAATATAGCATTTTATATCATTTAAACATTTAATATATTACGAAAATGTATAATTATTATTTAATGTTTTCACATTTAATAAGTTTAAATATTAATTTGCTTTGTCCAATGTTTAAATTGCTTACTCACAGAATCTAAAATTTGTACATTACTACATGCAGTGTGACATTAATTTATCCGCATATCAGATAAATTTATGTACATACACAATGGAATAATGTAATTATTTATTCCGAGCTGACCACAACTCAACCTAAGTGAACTGTACTGAACTGTACTGAACTGCACGGAACTCCTGCCCGCAACTATTTGTACACAATTCTTGGTTTTCCTTAACTGTATTTTAATATTTATTGATTTTCCATTTTCCATTTAACACATGGTTCGAGCGTATCTCAATAATGGTGATACTACTGAATTGCATTACGTTGGGCATGTACCAGCCTTGTGTGGACGACAGTTGTGAGAAGAACCGTTGTAAAATATTGCAGGTAAGTTCACATAAACCACATTAACAAATTTATTATAAGATACAGTAAGTATATGATCTGTGTGAGAATGTGGATAAATGAGTCAATAAAGCTGCTGAATAAATGCTTCATAAATGCCTATTTTTAGATGTTGATTTATTTTGAAAATTAAGTTAAAAATATACATTTATGTAATATCATTGTGGTAGTAGGTAGTGTTGAAACTCATCAAAGTAATTAATGCAATTAATTATATATAAAGAAAATATTAATGGATTTAAATTATGAATACATTTTTCACACTTCATGAACGCAAATAAAAATAATAACTCATACGCCATGTGAGCCAGCAATAATTTTTGCCGTTGCATGAAAGTGAAAAAAAATTCTATTTAATTTAAAAACAAATTGATTGAAAAAGAAATAAAGTTCTAGATCTAATCAATTGCAGAAGAAATTATAATAATTAAAATGCAGTCAATACAAACCACAATTTTAGTAATGAGTATAATGAATATATTATGACAAATATGATCAATTAAATATTATGACTTATTGCTAAATTATTTAAACCACATTATACAGTAATAGTGAAATTTGTTTTATATGCAATTTTTTTTATTTTAGTTTAAAAATTCTAAAATATTTGGGTATATATGAGTATATAATATTATCAACATAAACTGCCAAACAAATTCAAGATACATTGTGACCGAAAAGCTTTCGGAAATTCTCATTTAAAATTCGCGCGCTGTATATTTTTCGATATTTTAAGTTTATGTAGTTGGCAGCACGTCCTTAATTTACTCATGCCAAAAATCGCAGACGCCGATTCTGGTCGGACAGTTCGTTTACGGCAGCTGTTGAAACCAGTTCACCTCAGTAGTGCGTTGCGAAAAAAACAATGGAAAAAAATATTGAACAAAGAGTTTGCATCAAATTTTGTTTTTCGAACGAAATTTCGTGTGCAGAATCGTTGCGAATGCTACAAAAGGCTTATGGGGAATCAGTTTTATCGAAAACTCAAGTTTATGAGTGGTACAAAGCCTTTCAGGACTGTCGTACGACCGTCGAAGACATGCCGCGTTCTGGACGACCTTCGACCTCTACCACCGACGAAAACATTGAAAAGGCAAAGGAAATCGTGTTCAAAAATCCTCATGTGAGTGTTAGAGAGATAGCACGAGAGCTAGGCATCGGTCGTGAGATGGCTCGTTTGATTTTGGTGGACAATTTGTGTATGCGACGTGTCAACGCCCGGCTTGTTCCGATTCACCTCAATTTGTTCAACATTATCAACGATTTTAAGGCCAAACATTCAATAAATACCATCGAACAGCCACCGTATTCACCTGATCTTGCACCGTGTGACTTTTTCCTGTTTCCCAACCTCAAATTACCACTCAGAGGAACGCGTTTTGAATCCATAGAAGACGTAAAACAGAATTCGCAGAGGGAACTCAAAGCCATACCGGAAAGCGCCTATAA
>NC_051846.1:137073943-137077729 GCF_002237135.1 Teleopsis dalmanni | reverse complement strand
TGTGAGTGTTAGAGAGATAGCACAAGAGCTAGGCATCGGTCGTGAGATGGCTCGTTTGATTTTGGTGGACAATTTGTGTATGCGACGTGTCAACGCTCGGCTTGTTCCGATTCACCTCAATTTTTTCAACATTATCAACGATTTTAAGGCCAAACATTCAATAAATACCATCGAACAGCCACCGTATTCACCTGATCTTGCACCGTGTGACTTTTTCCTGTTTCCCAAACTCAAATTAACACTCAGAGGAACGCGTTTTGAATCCATAGAAGACGTAAAACAGAATTCGCAGAGGGAACTCAAAGCCATACCGGAAAGCGCCTATAAAAATGTTTTGATGATTGGAAGAAACGTTGGCATTTGTGTATCGCTTCTAATGGAGCATATTTTGAAGGAGATAAAATAAATATTGATGAAGATTAAGAATTTTGCGTTTTATTTAAAAATAAAACGGTCACAATGTATGATAAGAATTCTTCACCAACATTGAGTGCAATTAAATTGTTGACAATAAAATATTTAAAAAATATTTGACTACGAGTAATTAAACAAATTTAATAAAAGCTGTATAGTCAACTAAAAACTCAAATACTTAAAACAAATAAAATTCTGCTATAGTAGTTCACTGTTGTACAATAACCTCTCTATTAAAAAATGTTTTTTATTCTTAATAAGTTTCGTCATAATTGAATATATAGGTATTATATATTAATACTATTTTATACTAATTGATATATACATATCAATTAAAAACTATACGCCTGACTCGAATAAATATAGCTTTAGTCATAGCATATGACTCATAATCAAGCTTTAGTCATAGCATATGACTCATAAGATATAGATCAGTAAGATAGTCAAGAGGTAGGAGAGGTACGCGATGTGACTTAATAACTATTCAATGATAACAAAACTCTACTCCGACCTAGGAAATAACTTAAATCCGTATAAATATAAGACATGCGTCTATAAAATTTTATTTTATTTAATTAAATATTTACCATACCAGACAGTTGTTTCGAATAATTATAATCGAAACAACAGTGAGTTTCGAAAATACTCACTATTAGTGGTGTTTAATAATATTCATTAGTTTAATATATATAATAGTTGAATTACATCTGCCAAGCTTAGAACTTTACACCTTGTAAATAAGAAGTATAAACGACAGTTTTTTTAACCGATGAGTTGCACAGAACATCATTTCTTTTCCCGTACTTTTATTGCGTTTTGCATTGCCAGCTATAATTAGTTAGATAAATTCCAATCAAATTTAATACATTTAAAAATTATTATGTAGAACAGAGCTTCTCTAAACAAATATGGTTCGATGAACCCTCATCAAATCACAAGGTTGATAATGAGAGCTCATGAGCACAAGGTCCAAACTGAACTACATACGTACCAGTTAGTTGGTTCAACTAAGGACTAACCAGCTTAACAAAATGATGCTGATGGATCACTGCATACTAGAAAGACATATTATATGACTGGGTGACTTTTGTGAGGATTGTGGCTTTGCGGATGTGGAGGTAACTATACGCCACCTCATTGATACCGGTGGAATGGAATGGGGTGTTCACCGGTGCAATATACCGATACGTGTATATAGAAACACCGTGGTATTGAGCCTTCAAGGCAAGTATCCACATTAATGCTGGACCTTGATGTACTCAATCGCATGTGTCAATTGGATCCTTATTGATGAGAAGACTCAAAATCTTTAAATCTTGATGGAGTTATTATTCTAGAAATTTTGAGACTTGGCCAAGTTCATAGACTTCTCAAGTTGGTTCAATTTCAGTTGAATAGGGGAATAGGAAAAACCTAACTTAACCTCGTACAGAACACAAATCAAGCTTTTTTTTCGATTATTGCTGACCTTCTAGTCTGCCTAACAACAACGTAAGTTTTTGGTATCACAACGGGTCATTGTATAAGTATGCTTTAGACACAAGGCTATTCAAACCTAAGCTAACCTTATACAGAACAGAAATTAAGCCTTTTTTTGATTATTGCTGACCGTCTACTAGCACATTATTTGAACTCAAGTGGGCTTTGGGCAAAAGGCCGCCACTTAAACCTGACCTAACCTAATATAGAACAGAAACTAAACCACCATAACCCACCGTAACCCTATGGTGGTTTAGTTTCAATCAGAGTGTGGGTAATTTTTTTTTTTTGTAATATAAATGCTATAATGAATAATATCATTATTCATAAAATTGAGTAGTTATTTACTTAATACTGTACTCTTATGACTATAATTTTTTTTTAAAAAATTACATTAAAGCTATTTACTCTAATGCTTTGTCATAATTTTGTTTGAATTTATGCGCTCTTAATTTCGACTTTAAAATGAAATTTACCTTATATTGTTAATGATAGCTAATATTAAGTATATTTTTATACTCCTATGAGAAGCTCATATGTGTTGGCTTCTGTCAAAGTCAATGTTGGCATATTTGCTGTCATTTGTTTCAACCATTTTCCGCTCAACTTCCGCTGTCTTGACATAAAAGCACTTCGGCTCATTAAGCACCCACATGTAGACAATTTGGGCAATTATTTTTGAAGCGCTTCAATGGTGAACTGTTCACCGTTCACTGTTTTTCCAAAATTACACAAAAAATTGCACAAGTCTACCTACTTCTTTTATTAAATATAACAAAAAAAGAAAAAAAATACAAAAGAACGAAACCATTTGGTAGTAACAAATAATGTTGCATTGAAGAAAAAGTATCTTCCGTGTCACATTCAAAGTGTAATGTGTTTGCTCAGCGATTGTGCACACCTACACAGTTCGTGCAGTTCGTGGGGGGAAGTTTACACAAAAAATATGTGTTATTATACTGACTTGCGATACATCCGCATATATGCATGATTGTAGGTATTTAAGATACTTTCACTTGTTTGCGCCATAGATACAAGTATCTGCAACTGTGCAAGTGTGCTATTGTGCTATTGGTGCGTTGGCGTGTGTGTGTATTTCCCTAGATCAACTTGACGCAATTTATCGCAGCTATTTACTTGACTGTCAACGTAAATGTTTCTGCCTAAATTATTCGCACAATATTTTAACGAAACTCAATTAGTAAAGTAAGCAAATGGTATTGCCTGGAAATTATCATAAGTAACTAGCTTTTGCGTAGCTCTTAGCTACCCATTGAGTAGGCTATCAAGTGCTAATTAAGTGCTGACAATAAATTTGCTATTATGGCATTTAATTTCAGAATTTCCTTATGTCACAAACTTCAACTTCATTTAAATCAAAATTATTTTTTCTCTTATATTTTTGCGCTATTTTTGCTCACATACAATTCCATGTGATGCCTCAGACAATCGTTGCATATTAAGCAGTTTCATCAACTGTGCAAGGCTTTCCTTGCCTCAGAGTATCTCAGTATATCTCAGAATGCCTCAGAACGAGTAAAGTTGAAATGTCTGTTAAAACAACTTGTGACATATGATAATGTTTGAAGGTTTTATTTTTCCTGGAGACATTTTGTCATTATCCACATGTTCATGTTCATTTTGTTTAACTTTCACATGCTTAA
Source organism: Teleopsis dalmanni (assembly GCF_002237135.1). NCBI lineage: Eukaryota > Metazoa > Arthropoda > Insecta > Diptera > Diopsidae > Teleopsis > Teleopsis dalmanni. The sequence goes on along the minus strand of NC_051846.1, from coordinate 137,074,172 downwards.
CTGGTAAATAAAATTTTACGTGAAGAATCAACGTGACGATTTTACCAACGAAATAAAGAACTTTTATTTTGACGAAAGTTCAGACGGTACAGTTTCAAGCACTAATTAATACCTTTATTAAATTAGTTGACTATGTGCGGAAATTTGTTATTTAATTAAACAAGTATTATATTTCGAGTTAATAAATAATTCTATTAGCAAAATTTGATAATACGCATAGTAACTCAAT
>NC_051846.1:137071255-137073843 GCF_002237135.1 Teleopsis dalmanni | reverse complement strand
AATTCACTATTAATAAACCTTTTATAAATTCTTTCTTAGTTTTCACATATGTAAATACTACTTAACATGCAACACCATCAAAAAGAGATTCTAAATTAGGATACCTTGACTGTCAACTTCTCAAAAAGAAGAAAACTGCCTTTAAGATTATTGTTCCAATTTTAGTAAAAATACAATATATTTTTCTTCAAAGATTGGTCACTTGTCTCATATTAGAAGTCATAGCTTCACCGATAAAAGCACCTTACATATATTAGAATCTGTTACCCGTTACCGACGGTATTTTTATGACTTATGTTATACCTATAAACAATACCAATTTTAATAACATACACAAGAACTCGAATACTGATATAAGATTGGAATGTTCACGTCTAAAAGGACGCCTCAAAACTGAAACGTGTGGAGCAGTATACCGTCGAATAACTTTAATCGTTCACATAGCTGCATAATACCAAATCATTACAAAGACTTTAGAGCAGAACTTAATCACTTAAGTGAGTCTATATATCTACAGACAGAGATACTATATCAAAAGCTGTGTCGTTCATGATATCTCATCATGTAAAGCAAACGATGTTCAGATTATAATGTTTTCATCTTAAATATTAGATTAGGTTAGGTTAGGATAGGACAGCTATATATAATAGATTATTAATATTTTATGTTACTATCGACAGTAAATCTTAGCATTTAAAAGAAAAATATGCAAAACCTTTATGATTATTAGTCAAAATCTTTATGATTAGATTACACTAAAGTATTTGTAAAAAACCCATTATTATGTGTTTGTTAAAAAATTCGTCCTCTTTTAGTAAAATTATGATTAATTGCCATCGCTTTTTGAGTGATTAGTTCTATATATAATATAAAACATGCAGTCTCTGAGTAGAACAATAGAATAGTTAATAGAAACATTAATTTTTATTAATGTTTTAATATTTAAAATATAATATATAAAATTAAAAATTAATATTTTAATTTTATCTAAAATAAGTGCTTTATTTTAGTTAACTTGTAGTTTCTAAATATGCAAAAAAGGAGCCAACATGGGAACACACTGAAACTGCATTATAGATAATAAATTTTAATTTAATAAAGTTCATTTTATTGACAGTTACTCCTTACGATACCTGTATATAAGAAACAAAATATCGAGAACAAAAGTTATTATAAAAATGCAAAATAAAAGCCCAAAATGACCAAATCAGCAAAAAATTAAGCCCTGATTAATAAAGTCTGGATTTTGTCTTAAAATGCATTTTAAGAGTTCGGAAAAATTCTGCGTTCCAAGACTATTAAAATATTATCAAAGATACAGTTTTGAGGATGAGAAATAATTGGCCTAAGTTTTGGTTGGAATTGTTTTCATCTTTACCCAACTTACATTTAAAATTTCTACCTGTAGCTTTTTCCTAACTCATTCCAATCTCCATATTACTTTCCTTATCGCATCCCATTGATCATTCAGAAGATAACGTTATGTATGAGAGACAAATGTAGTTGAAGATAATTATTACATGTCATCCGCAAGTATGGATATTAGTATTTCAAAGCGCTAGACTATCGAACTGTTTCGAGCAGTTCGAGTAATTCGAATTCTATTCACAAAAGCTACGAGAACAACAAATCTGCTTTATGTTACACACTATATTCTTTTTATTTTATACAACTACACATAATGAGCAGTATAATGCCTGAGCAGTATAAGGCGTTCGAACATATTGTTGTTATTGTAACCCTCAGAGATATACTTGTGTAGTCCCTGATAGAGAGTATTGAACGGAACTTGATCATCGAATAAGACGAGTGGTTCAGGTACGTAAACCCAGCCGTTTTTGGAACTGTTCGAATATATTCGAGTAGCTTGTTGCTCGAGTAGCTCGAGCCAAATATTGGGTGCTAGCATACTCAAACAAGAAAGCATTTGAATTTTCGAACAGCTTAAATAATATTTGAAGCATTAATGTATATTATATGGTATTATAATTTGGTGTGTTCGAACACTACTTGTTTGTGGCACTGTGTCTATTGATGAACTATTGTATTCTATCTTATCCATAATTAACAAAGGATTCTTTTCATTTCAACTGTATGTGAAAAAGTCTTAATTTCTTCACGATCTATGTTTGACTACTCCCATTCGTTGATTTATTCTTTGTTAAATATTTTTCTCTTGTATTGTGTAAGTGCAAGGTATTCTCCAATAATATTGATTGTCGTTTGTAACAACTAATAGACATGCTATATCTGTTTTTATATATTTAACATTTATAAATTAAATAAAATAAAAATTATATATCTATATTTTTCCTCCAATGAATTTCTAAGGTATAAAATTAATTAATAATTAATAATTAATTAATATTTGTGTATATTATACTGAAAACGTACTAAAAAATAAACCGAAATATTTGTGGCCAAAAATCTTTATTACAAATTAAAATAAAACTAAATTTGAAAATATATTTAATAAAATTTTTTTTAATGTTAATTTTTGCTTGCCGAAAGTTAGACGGATTCGAATAGCAGAGAAAAGACAAGGACCAAAATTTATTTTAATTTATGTATTGTTAAATAAACGACTT
>NC_051846.1:137066736-137071155 GCF_002237135.1 Teleopsis dalmanni | reverse complement strand
ATGAGCACATACTATTCAACCTTAGCTATTTAAAGCTTAGCTCTTTTAAAAATGCAAAAACGTCGACATTCATACAATAGATAGGGATAGACAAATCTCTCAATACCAGAGAGTAATACGAAGGCTTGGTTATAGAAAAATTGATAGCATATCCACAGAAATGTGACGATTGGCACTATTATTAGAAACGACGACAAAGAGTTGCTTAGTTTTAAAGGCATGAAAAATATAATCAATAAATCAATGAATAAAGTAAAGATTAATTGATTAATTGATTTAAGTGATTTTTTATTAATTGATTAAAAGATTATTACAGAAAATTTAACTTAAATAAAATAAATAATAAATTTAAATAAATATAATAAACAAATCAATGAATAAAGTAAAGATTAATTGATTTAAGTGATTTTTTTTTAATTGATTAAAAAATTATTCCAGAAAATTTAACTTAAATAAAATAAATAATAAATTTAAATAAATAAAAAATAAACTTAAATAAAATAAATAGTAAATTTCAATAAAATAAATAATAAACTTAAATAAAATAAATAGTAAATTTCAATAAAATAAATAATAAACTTAAATAAAATAAATAATAAATTTAAATAAAATATATAATAAGTTTAAATAAAATAAATAATAAATTTAAATAAAATAAATAATAAATTTAAATAAAATAAATAATAAATCTAAATAAAATAAATAATAATTTTAAATAAAATAAATAATAAATTCATATAAAATAAATAGCAAATTGAAATAAAATATATAATAAATTGAAATAAAATATATAATAAATTGAAATAAAATATATAATAAATTTCAATAAAATTAATAATAAATTTAAATAAAATAAATAGTAAATTTAAATAAAATAAATAGTAAATTTAAATAAAATAAATAGTAAATTTAAATAAAATAAATAATAAATTTTATATTGTAAATCTGCTCCAACTACTCGTATATTCCATTGAAGTAAATAAATATATCATAATTTAAAATCACATCATACAGAACTAAATAATATACATAAATAAATAACTCGTATAGATAGAAAAGCAATAACTAATAAGTAATGAACATATTTAACCCACACGATAGAATTTATACATGTACGAATCCTTTTTCTATCAAGGCTATACAAAATGTGCAATAAATGGCAGAAGGAGCACACTCTGAAAGGATAACACAATAGTAAACAATAGCGCATATTACCAACAATAAATCAATTTTATGTTTCTAGTGGTTTTTCTAACAAATGCAATAAACAGTTTGTGCAGAAGAATGAATGTATCGCATCTATTGTATATCAGTTATGAAGGAAGATGTAGTCTGTTCTAATGGCATCATATGTCAATAAAAGACTTTAAGATGCTGCATGTATCATATCTACACTTGTCTGGAATAACTGATAATGGGGTAGTTGACATTATTTTTATTACATTTTTGTTCCTTTTTGGTTCCTCTTTTTTTTTTTGCAACAAGTTAAGTAAATATTATAATGTTAACATGACTACGTGCTGAAAGAATTGAGTGTAGACAACTGAAACACTAAATCGAATATGAGATACGTGCAAAAATAAATAAGAAAACTATACGAATAGAACAGATTTCACATAATTTTCATGTAATTAGCAAGTGTAAAGTGGTCGTAAGATACTTTTATGTATATATACATATGTAGTATACATTAACAGATTAGTCACATTTGAATAGAGAACATTTTTGATAAATATTTAATTAAAAGATACAAAGCCAACTGTCCTTACTCATTCCCATCTCGATATTACTTTCACGTATCAAATTTGAGAGAAAAAGTTCTAATAAATTTATGAAAATAATTCATTAAAGGACAACACATGTGTATAGTAGAAATATATAATAGATATATCGGACATAATGCTACAGAAATGCACTTCTTTAATGTGCAATGATTGCTTAAGTAACACTTAATTCTGTTATGATTTCAATAGATGTCCGTTCAATGAGAAAATATTTTCAAAAATTTAATAATAGATCCCTTGTTAATTTTTTTACATTTAATTTAGAATGTCTTTATTAACATAATACGAACTTGCAAAAGCAGGGAAAGTACTAAAGATAGACGTGGTTACATATATTAATACCAAAACACATTCTCTTACTCGTATTCATTGGTTTGATTTTATGTAGAAAAGTTACTATACATTTTTAGACAAATATGTTACATAAAAAGTTGTTATCAGATAAACGTTTTAATAGAAAAACTTTTAAAAACATTTAAGAAAGGTAACAAAATAATTATTATCTATTTCTGTACTTAATTACTTTTTGCATTCTTACAATTTACAATTCACTATTAATAAACCTTTTATAAATTCTTTCTTAGTTTTCACTAGTGTAAATACTACTTAACATGCAACACCATCAAAAAGAGATTCTAAATTAGGATACCTTGACTGCCAACTTCTCAAAAAGAAAAAAACTGCCTTTAAGATTATTGTTCCAATTTTAGTAAAAATACAATATATATTTCTTCAAAGATTGGTCACTTGTCTCATATTAGAAGTCATAGCTTCACCGATAAAAGCACCTTACATTTATCAGAATCTGTTACCCGTTACCGACGGTATTTTTATGACTTATGTTATACCTATAAACAATACCAATTTTAATAACATACACAAGAACTCGAATACTGATATAAGATTGGAATGTCCACGTCTAAAACGACGCCTCAAAACTGAAACGTGTGGAGCAGTATACCGTCGAATAACTTTAATCGTTCACATAGCTGCATACTACCAAATCATTACAAAGCCTTTAGAGCAGAACTTAATCACTTAAGTGAGTCTATATATCTACAGACAGAGATACTATATCAAAAGCTGTGTCGTTCATGACATCTCATCATGTAAAGCAAACGATGTTCAGATTATACTGTTTTCATCTTAAATATTAGATTAGGTTAGGTTAGGATAGGACAGCTATCTATAATAGATTATTAATATTTTATGTTACTATCGACAGTAAATCTTAGAATTTAAAAGAAAAATATACAAAACCTTTATGATTATTAGTCAAAATCTTTATGATTAGATTACACTAAAGTATTTGTAAAAAACCCATTATTATGTGTTTGTTAAAAAATTCGTCCTCTTTTAGTAAAATTATGATTAATTGCCATCGCTTTTTGAGTGATTAGTTCTATATATAATATAAAACATGCAGTCTCTGAGTAGAACAATAGAATAGTTAAAAGAAACATTAATTTTTATTAATGTTTTAATATTTAAAATATAATATATAAAATTAAAAATTAATATTTTCATTTTATCTAAAATAAGTGCTTTATTTTAGCTAACTTGTAGTTTCTTAATATGCAACAAAGGATCCAACATGGGAACACACTGGAACTGCATTATAGATAATAAATTTTAATTTAATAAAGTTCATTTTATTGACAATTACTCCTGACGATACCTGTATATAAGAAACAAAATATCGAGAACAAGAGTTATTATAAAAATGCAAAATAAAAGCCCAAAATGACCAAATCAGCAAAAAATTAAGCCCTGATTAATAAAGTCTGGATTTTGTCTTAAAATGCATTTTAAGAGTTCGAAAAAATTCTGCGTTCCAAGACTATTAAAATATTATCAAAGATACAGTTTTGAGGATGAGAAATAATTGGCCTAAGTTTTGGTTGGAATTGTTTTCATCTTTACCCAATATACTGAAAATGTACTACCAAAATACTGCACTGAAAACGTACTAGGAAATAAACCGAAATATTTGTGGCCAAAAATCTTTATTACAAATTAAAATAAAACTAAATTTGACAATATAATTAATAAAATTTTTTTTAATATTAATTTTTGCTTGCCGAAAGTGATGCGCCTTTATGACAACGAAACTATTTAAAAGTTAGACGGATTCGAATAGCAGAGAAAAGACAAGGACCAAAATTTATTTTAATTTATGTATTGTTAAATAAACGAGTAAAAGTTCAATAAAATTAAGTTGTTTTAAAAGAAAGTTCGATATTAAACATATTATATTATTAATTCGAAAATTAATAATAACTATTATAATTATTAATAATTATTAATCAAATAATAAATATTATTATTATTTAATTATTTTTATTAAAATTATTATTATTTTTTTAATTTCAATAAATGTTGATCTTTTGTTAAAATTTTAAAACAAACATTGTTTAACAATATCTTTAAATTAAGATTTCATCTTATAGAAAAATATTGCACTTTAATCGTGTCATAATTATTTGGAGCAATAATAGTACAATATTCAAGTAATTAAAAATATATTAAGCAAATAGTAATAAAAAGCCAACGGCACATAAGAGAGTAAAGTAGTAAAAATTAATTTAAATGTTAAGTTCAAAGCAAATATATCTTTGTATCTTTTGCAAGAATG
>NC_051846.1:137030884-137066636 GCF_002237135.1 Teleopsis dalmanni | reverse complement strand
GTGTAATTATAGTGTGTGTCTCATAAAATGGCGTGTTTCCTCTGGAGACCCCTCTCTATCATACCATAAATCTCTATGTTTCACAAGGGGACACTTCTCATTCTTCTGTTTTGTTTTCATTTGACAATTATTGTATTAAATTTGGTGGGCGGTTGTTTACTTAAAGCATATCATGAAGCAGAAAATTACAGGTACTTGTAAAATGAAGGCCTGGAATACTTGAAAGTGTCAGCAAACGAAACTAGAAGTGAGAACGCTTATTTATTTTAACAAATTATAGGCTTTTCTAAAATTTTGATTAATTTTTTCAGTTTTACTAGTGAATTTATCTTTATTAAATTTACAACTATTAGAATGTATTAATTGTTAACAATTAATAGAATTGTTTTCATTTATTAGCACAAATTAACATTTAAAACACAAAGATTTGTCCTAATTAATAATACGCTCGAGACTTCACCTACTTATATATATCGGGAGATATTTAACCAATTGACCTCTAGATGTTTAGACTTAAATTAAAGCACCGATATTAGTTGACATTTACATTTACAGTAAAGCCGAAGTACTGGAGCTACTTCATACTTTTAATACGACCTGAAGTCACAATAAAACACTTAATAATCTTATTTTTTTCAATATGAAAGAGCGTATAGAAAATGAGATAACATTTACAATGGAATACGACCTGATGTTATAATAAAATATTTTATAATTTTATTTCTCTCCAATATCAAATAAGATAAAAAAAATGATATAACAATTACAATAAAATACAACTTCGATTGTAATAAAATATAAACCAAAATATTGATAATAATACACATAATCTTCCACCGAAAGACAAATGGAAGTGCATATAAAAAACTTTAATGTGATAATTTGCCTAACTTTCAGCTTCTCATCATTTTTAAAACTGCAAAATATCTACCTGATCTCTAGCGGCTTCCAATCAGCAGTGATCATTGTAAACCTTAAATAAAGTACCAACAGCCGCCAAACAGCAAGCAGCAACTTGCAGCCAAATCATTCAGCCCTTTCTGCGCAACGCGACGATCATGCCTTCACAGTGCCTTCAAAGTCATTCCAAACTAATTAGCATAAAATTGAAAAACGCGCTCATTGCATTTGCTGCAACTGGTAAAATTGCTGCACTGCCAAGGCAGCATTGTGTGGGCTTTCCGAGGGCGCGCTTAGTACTCCTGCATCAGGATTCGTTGTGGCATATTGAATTTGTTTTCGGTATTGTCGTTGCTATTGCTGTTGCTTTTGCGATTTCTGTTGTTGTTGCTGTTGCTGTTTCTGTTGTTGTTGCTGTTGCTGTTTCTGTTGCTGTTGCATTAGCAATTATGTGCCGCATGTGCAGATTCGACGGTTTGAAAATGCTATTATTTGTTTAACGTGGTAATATAATCGTGGAAACAATTACGCCTACACTCAACATGGTGCATCACCATTGCTTCCACTACGAGCTGCGACACCGCACATCGCTATACATTATGCCACAAAAAGCGGCAGTCAGACACAACCTATATGGCGTTTGGTAAATTGGTAAATCAGATTCTCAGTCGGAAGCTGTAATGGGAGTCGTCGGCGGTAGATTATGGAACACACAATATTCATTAACCTTGCGCGAATTAAAGTTGAAGTTGGACTTGCAAGTGCAACAGAAACAGCGACTGCAGCCACAACTGCAAAAAGAACGATACTGCACAACGTGCTTCTAACCGCATTGGAGAACAGTTGCAGTCTTGTGTACAAGTTTCTGTACGCGGGTACGTGTACATCTTACGGATTCACTGAAGTATATAATGAACGGAATGGAGTATAACTTCAATAACGCGCCCATTCAATGTAACAACCGACCTTAACCAATGCATTGGTTATTGCCTGATTGTAAAAACGATTTTATGAGAAAAGTCGATTTTATTTCGCGTTGTCAAAGTGGTTGCACCGAATGCGCCTGTGGATAGGTCAATTACAAATAAACTTTGGCGGTTTATAAGAACTCAGAGAAAAAAACAACTCCAAACAACTCAAAATAGGCTAACTTGTTCACATACTTGAATAAAAATTTATTCTTAAAGAGTCTTTAACCTTTTTCAGTACCTTTATTAACATTTAATTTATGTTTGTGTTTATTGACATTGCCAGAAATAGCAGACACTAAATTCCGTTCTCTCATCATTAAGAAAAGTTAAAATTTAACATTTACATAATAAAGTACAATAATTAAACTTTTACTATAACAACTATTTGCAAAATAACTGATATATCTAATATATATTTAACAATTTAAAATCAAAAATTAGCATTTTATTACACCATCTTTAATTGACATACTTTTAAATGTTAATAGTAAAAATAGTAATAATGTTAAATGTTAATATATAAAATGCAAAAGAATGAATCTAAATAAGTAAGTAAATATACAAGAAATCCTTAAGAATATATGAAAACCTTCCAAAATTGATTATTTTCAAACATGTTTAGAAAAATTTTTTTACAATGAAACACTGTAAAAACATGCGATTATAAATTTTACAGATCCTAGAATGTAAATGTAAAACATACACATGGAAGATATCACAAAATGAGCAGTAAAATGGGAGTATTCGAGTTCTCCACTAGTTGACGACGACAATCGCATCTGAATGAACCACAAGCTTTATCACGACATTGATTTGATTCAGCGAATTACCATTCAGGGTCTTCGTTGGGTTGGTCATGACGTCAGAATGGATGCTGATACTCTAGCGAAAAACGTATTTAAAGCAGTAGTTGGAGGAAGTAGGCGTAGAGCTGGAATCATGTCTCCGGAATCATGCCAAACCACGGCAACCTTTCATCTTCATGCAGTATTGAAAATCTTTTTTGTAAAAGTGCACAACTAACTTCTATCCAAGCAATACTTCGTTCATTAGCGCACTCCAGCCAAGATGCATCCATCGACCCCTCTCTTCTTATTATAGATGAATAAACACCTTTTGCAATGGAGCCCATATCAGTGAGGTCGAATATAAAAGTGAGTAACAACTCTTTACATAGGTATCACATCCATTCACAGGCATCCTCTATCTGTTATCTTGTCCCACTGCACATACAAACTTTTGTCAAATCAACTTTTGGGCACACTTCATTAAAGTCGCCAGGTTTGGACCCGCCTGGATCTGAGTTGATTTCATTTCAAACACCAGCCATTTTCAATCTACCCCTTCTCCCTAACTCCTCCCTTAATGAAAAAACTGTACGTGTTTTTCAGAGGAAAAACACAAAATAATCAAAAAATGTTGGTTTCCACTCGTCTGTTCATCATTTCTGCAAATATTGCTATTACACATGAAACGGCACAAATTTCACATTCAACGCACCAAATTGTAGCACCCAGAATCATGTGTAATTCGCGCTTTAATCCTTTCATGTTATCTGCTTTTAAATTCCACCGGCTTACAACAACAACAACAACTGTGTCTCCGGTGAAGTGCTCAAGTTGAGCAAGCATTTACCGAAGTTGTTATAGAAGACTGGAAAAGGCGCACATACAACAACGAAACGTCGTCGTATATTTATATTTTAGGCAAATTATATATCAATATCTCTACTGGTTCCGAAAATATCGAATTTTGATCGGCTAATTTCTGTTTTGTCACACTGTGCGACGCCTGGAAAGGAATGATGCGTCAAGTCGAAGTCCAATAACGGGTTCTTATGAGTATTTAAGTAAGTAATGAAGTAATTAGTAAATAAATAAGTAAGTAAACAAGTTAGTAAGTTAACTGATTTCAAATTACAATAACTAATTTTTTTATTATTAATATATTTATATATGTTATTACGAATTTGCCTTTTGCAATACAATCTTGATTCTCTCGTTTGTCTCACTGAATTGTCAATAACTAAATAAATGAAAAAAAAATAACTCAAACTACAAACTCGAACTCGAATCTCCAAGCTCAAACTACCCACCTAACAAAACTGAACTACTTTTTCTGAAAGAAATATCTGATGTTAGTTGGTCTTATTCCTATCAGTTTTGCCGAGTTGCTACGATTTAATATTTTCCAAACCAAATTCGTCACAATATTATAATAGACATAGATCAAGGAAATTTTACTGAAGGTGACCCGAAGAAAAAAACCACAAATGTTATAATAGTTATAAACGCAATATATCAGTTCTCATATAAATATGGTATTATTTTTCACATTTTTATAGAAGTATGTAATAAATATATATATCTTTTATACCTTAATTTGCTTAAAAACTTGAAAAACCAAACACATAACGAAAGAGCACTAAACGTTAAGGCCAATCACTTTAGTGTTAAACTCATTGACTCATGTGGAATAAATAAAATGTATGTATATTCATTTACTTTTTTAGAAATAACACATAGTCCTTGGATTTCGTTGCTCTTCATTAAAAATATACCAATCTAACCTAAGCTCAGAAAAAGTTATGCAGAAGACATTTTGTGGTTTCGAAAATATATGTTAATAATACACACTTGAGATCAAGATTTCGATTAAATGCTTTTTCAGTATTTTATTTCAACTTTAAATTAGATGAGATATACAACTAATGTGCTTCACCGGATATTGTGCAGAATCGGATCCTTTTGAGACACATTTCGATAACTTACCTATACACAGCTGGCAACAACTTGATGGATATTCAATTTTAAAGCATATTGAGAACATGCACATGAATACGATCTTTGAAGTAACCACGCAGAAAAAAAAACTCAGTGGTGACAAATCATAAGTTCCATACCCATATCTTAACTTCCACGCTTAAATTAATTAGTAATCATATTTGAATCACACCTTTATCAAAAAAAAATCATCATTTCATTAAGTTATCTTTTTCAATCCTCCAACAATAAACAACATGATTGCAATCTTAAAGTTAATGTTCCTAACAACTGTTTACTACAACATTTCTTAATATATTTTTTGGGTTTGAAATCTAAAATCTTATGTACCCTTTTCTAATCTTATATACAATATCGAAATTTTTAATATTTATTTTGTCAAGTGCATTATATTAAATTGAAAATTAACTGTATTATATGATTAACTGTATTTTTTTATTGAATTATGGAATACCTAACAATATTTATATATTAATTCTCTTTGCTGTGCAAACTCTGTTTGGCACCTCAAGCATTTAAATTAATAACAGATCCAAAATATGGTACATGAATTAAGAAACTTTGGAAGTTTGGAACTTATTAAAAATAATATTAATAATTAATATGTTAAAATAACTGAAGCAACCAAGAGACAAGCACAAAACTTAAATGCCTAAAGCCAACGTTTGAACTCCTCAATAATAAATAAACATGTTCTTTTATGACATAAACTTCCTTGCGGCACAAATTTTGTTGCAACAATCATATGGCACTTAAGAAATAATAAAAAAAGGTTTGAAGTCATTTAAATATAACAACATTGCAGAATCAATTCCACCACAGCAACCACAGTAACGACACAATTGCAACATTGACAACCAAAAACCAACAGCAGTCCAATACAAATATGAGTACGAATTCGGAATCAAATTGGAATTGGAATATGAATATGAAATCGCGGATCTGCGGATCTGCGGAGCTGCAGCAGGACAACTTGCAACAGTAACAGTTCAATAAATGCGATCATAATTTACATGAACATGTCTACACAACCATGCCACAAATGGCACAGCAATACGACAACAGCACCAGCAACAGCAACATCAACAGCCACAGCCACAGCTACAGCAACAATAACAATAACAGAGAAAATAAACAATATCACCAACACAAGATTCGCCAATGTTGCAATCGTCGATTTGTTTAAGCGTCAGCCATGTACATTTTGCAGTTGATTACCATATTGGGCGCTCCTGATTTAAAGACTTTGCGCCTCTCGTATTTCGATTGAAAATACAAGCATCGCAATCTTAACTTCCTTTTGTTGCACTCCTTGTGCTTTTATTGTAATATTTTAATATATCTGTGATATTGTTTATGTTGCATGCAACACAAATAACATCAACAGCACCAACAACGACAACGACAAGACATTATTAATATTGCAAAAAGCGAAGAAAAGCAGAACAGTTGAAACCGCCATAACAACTTGGGTTGATGAAACCACAATCAGAAGACAGCCACCAACACCAACAGGTCCACTAAAACTGAAATTGCATTTACAAATGTGACTTTGTACAAATCTGGAACGTGTTCTCACGTTGTGTTGTTATTAACGCTTGCTGCTTTTAAGACGCCACAAAGCCGCCCGCTAATATGACTTTGTTGTTGCTCCATTTCGAATTGGTGTTGTTGAATTATTGTCCTGATTCGCAGACAAAGAACTTAACCTAACTGAATGCGAAGATACTTTCATAGTATCTTGAGTTCAAGATTCTGTAATTTGTTTGAAAAGAAAATTTCCAAGCTTCTTAAATATGTTTAGCTTATCAATTATATCAATTATCAAAAAAGTTATGCATCACCCTGTTCGATGCTCTAAACCAGACCAATTCAATAAAACTTAAAAATCCAACGGTCCAAAACTGGATCGCAGCCTAGGTATTATTATTAGAGCTCAAGTCCACGAGCTGTTCGAAAATTTCATTGAAAGATTATCACCTTTTCCCCGCAATTCATTAATAGTGAGTTAGCGTACGCTTTCCCTAACTGATCTATACTCTCTTCCGTACAGATGGAAAGAATCCGTTTCTTTCAGCGCAAGCTCCTTCGTAATTGCACCAATTACAAGCGCAAACCTGACTGAAAAAACTTTTCCACCTCCATCCTTCTGGATTCAGTCAAAATTAACGCATCGACGAGTACCTCCTCTCACTCGCCCAAAAGTACCTCACCCGGACTACGTCCAAGATTCACGCCATAAAGCCCCCCAATACTTATCACTTTGCTTCGATGATTGGGCTCTGATCCCTCCATCAAAGCTCTCTGCAATCTCGACTCTAGTAGCTCCGATCTCATAGTCCACCACTATTACCCCCGCGGTTGGGGTTATTGAACCCACTTCCTTTACTAACACCAAATTTCCGTGTTTCAGGCTTTCAACGCTTTCTGGCTTAGATAAACCTGGTCCGCAAGGTATTAAGCCTCTTGCTCTATCATCCCTCTCTTGATTACTGGAATAGGGTTGTATCCGCTGCACGTGGTTGCAATCTTCTATATTCATTCCTAAGAGGTGGTTTGAGTGGAACCAAGTCTCACACTGTGGCTTTCAATGCTTTCCATCTAATGCAAAAAAAATGACTATTTTACATAAATGGCTCAATCGAATACGTAGCCAAGGTAAGACTTGAGGAAGTGAACACCTCCATAGAAACAAATCGAATAACTAAATGCTTTCATCATTATTATTACATCATGATATGACAAAATGTTCAGTTGACCCATAAATGCATATGTCGTACTTAGTTATTGTGAATGGATGACAATTATTATTATAATTAATAATAATAAGTGTACTTATAATGAATGTAAGTTTAGGTAATTATTTAAACTATCTTGTTGACAGTAGACACAATTTTTTTACAGATTGTAGTTTTTTAAACACAATTTTTTTTACTGACTTTCCAATTAAGTAAATATTTTTTTATTAAAATGAATTTATAATAAATTATAATAGTTTAGTACTATTTTTACTTTCAACTCATATGATTACAGAACTCGTAAAAAATAAAAAAATTTGTGGAAATAATCAAAATATATAAAACGAACTACTCTTCTATATATTGTTACCACAATTTATTTACTAATGGTATACATTTAAATAAGCAGGTTGTGTGCATATTGTCAGCCTTTTAATCTTCCAGAAGTCAACGAAGTTAATCAGCTTAAAATCTTTCTACTGCAAGATACAATATTTTACAGCTCACAAACGACTTGCCTCGGAATTCACTTCGTACTTCGTACCGCACTAAAAAAAGCAATCAATCAAAATTATTTGTCACTTATCCGTAAAGTAGTTGTGTTGTGACAAAAATAGATAGAGAAACCTGTGAGCACAATGATAAAACCATCAGTGCTGCCAGACTGACATATATTCAATATTAATTTGCTATGCCTCTTTAGACTTTAACGAAGCGCTTGACAATAACGATCCGTGACAGAAGCAAATACAAAAAAACTAAAAAAAAGACGAAAAACATACAAAAATATGCGGACAATGAAGCAGAATAAAAGGATTTTCTGAACGACACCGATCCGGTACCGAAAAAGCGAGAATACTTAAAACTTACGTTGATCGTAATTATCTTTAATACTTGATTTTAATGTTTTGGTAATTTCACGCACTCACACACACACACACACATAGACCCATTTGAATTCATTAAAACGTGACATGGTTTGAAATTGTTAAAAAGTAACATTGAAAAACAGTCATCAAGCGTTAAAGAGTCAACACCGTCATTTAATGTAGACTCTCCATAGTAGATACATATGCATGAGGGGCCACCTAAATTGAATTTCATGAGGTGGTCCGGTGGTGGACACTCAACGTTATTCATTCAAGTGCCAATGTGCGCGTGCAATTGAATTTTATTTGACAATAGATAATGGAAAAATCATTGTCCGTACTCAAGATTTGTGAATTGTATTCTCTGTCAATAGACGTCTTCGGATATTCATAAAATAATTGACAGAGCAAGACTGTGTACCGCTGCAGCAGAGCCAAGTACTTTTTATTGGCTTTTAAAGAAAGTTAAAAAAATCGCATAAATCATTTTTCATTTCAGTGCCGAAAAATTCATTAGGTCTTCAATAAGATTTTCATAAAAATGTTAACACACAAACGTCAATGAAATTCTTTGTTTATTTCAATATAGAATCTCAAGAGATGCTGAATATGTCATCATGATAGGTTGTTGATAATATTAATGTTTATTTTATGTTATTTAGAAAACTCATAACTAAAAACACTGCTACAACATATAAATCATTTATTATATTTTTGTACAGCAGAGTTTGAATTCCATTGCAAATTTTTTAAGGTACCCCATTTGTATCTGTAAAAAGTATAAATATCCTTAACTGTACTATTATTTTATTGTGAACGTAAATTCAAATATTGTGCAAGAATGCAAGATGTTTTAACATTTGCATTTTATTGTATATAACAGTTTACCGAACAATGCTTGCCAAGTTAAGTTTCAATTCTTGTGGCAATCACTTTCAGCAAATTAGCAGCTACGTTATCTTATACACCACAAGATGTATCAAGATACACCACAAGATGTATCAAAATACACCACAAGATGTATCAAGATACACCACAAGATGTATCAAGATACACCACAAGATGTATTAAGATACACCACAAGATGTATCAAGATACACCACAAGATGTATCAAAATACACCACAAGATGTATCAAAATACACCACAACTGAATTTGAAACATTTTCTTAACAACAATTTCTATATATTTTTTAATGTTTAAAGGACTTCGATTATACAACCAAAGTTCGGTTTGTCTCAAAGTAATCTAAAAGTATGAGATCAATCTTACACAGAATTACGATATTGGAAATATATATGTATAGGATTTTCAGTTTATTTTTATTAAAATAAGTGAAATATCACTTATATTAAAATAACTGAAATAAACTAATAATATTCTTCCACAAGAATATCATTAGTTTCACACAAAAGAACTCCAAATCAAGTGATAATCGGGGCCGATTTATATAATACATTTTTCATTTCCAAGAAAGTACGAACTTACCACTACCTTTTAACCAAATACATTATCACATAGTGACTTTTTGTGAATGTACGAGTATTTCAGCAGTTACTTGAGCATTTTCAATGTTCCAGATGTAAAACATTTAATCAAAGACTTTAAGATCTAACCTTAAAATATGCAAAAACCATACGATTTTATATATTTACAAACATAAAAAACTAAACTGCATAGAAAGGATTTCAAAACACAAATATCAAAACTCATCGTCTCCAGTAAAAAAGTCTCCAAATTGAGCTATTGATAAACAAACAAAATTATCGCAACAAAGAGGCAATGTTAAACTTGGACCCTGATGTTTGATAGTTGATGGTCGATGATCGATGGTTGATCACCATTTGAACAGTAGTATCCAGATGAATAAAAAGTGTGCTGCGTAAAAGTTTGAGGTACGCTGAAGTTTTTAAGAAGGAAATATTTAGGTCAGAGAATATGGACATTTCAACAATATTCTGAACTGTCACGTAAAATACGCGCCAACCAACAATCACAGACAGACAATATTCCATATATTATTTTGAGCGCAATAGCTTCCAAGATTACCAAATATGAAGTTCAGCACTAAAGTTCTTATGAGCTTCAATAACACCTATTTCACTAATGGATTAAAATTCAATGTTGCATAAATTCCCAAGATTTATGCAACGTGGGACTCGTTTGTTACCGGGTTAGGGCCATATTTCGAAATGAGTTTCAAATACGTAATTATTTTGTAACAGTTTTTGCTGTTCGTTTAGTAAAATATTATTGCGAATGAGAAAAGTTTCAAAAAGTAATATAAAGTTTCAGTTCATTTGGGCTTTCCCGTACATTTCATTTAGTTCCAATAAGCGCCTATCCATTACATTATATTTTATGACTTAGTCTATCTAATAACTTATTTTACCTTGTGTGCCAATGTTGAATTCTTTGAGTAATTATTATTTTACCATGAGCGCAACAATTGTCCGAAGCGAACTAGTCATAGTAAGTCTACGACTGTCTTTGTCACTACATTTCCTTATCTAGAAGATGATATGCGCAAATGACTGAGAAGTCATTGAAGAACTCGTCATTTACTGGAATTTGATTGAAAATACAGAAAGTGAGTAGTAATTCACATAAACTTAACATTTATTGTTTTGAAATCTAGTGTCTTTCACGGATCCAATATTATGGTGTTCTTAGTTGTAAAAGATTATAATGATTATTGTTCATAAGTTCGTTTTTTCAACTTCAGTTGAATAAATACTTTTGTGAAGATTACGAGTTTAACTTCGCCATTAAATTACTATGCTCCTAGAGTGTCCCATTTTTAACCATTGCTTGTAATCATACTTCATACTTAAAAAAAGAGTAAAGAGTAGCTTTATTCTAGATGAAGAATGATTTGATAACCTCAGCAGTCAATCTCTGAAATATGATGACTTTGCTGTGATATTAAGACTATAATGTGACAATAAATTTAATCCCTGGAACTGGATGGAAGTTAATTTAATATTGTTTATTAATGGAGTTGTTTAAAAGCCAACTGATTATCGATTATTTATTGTAACCTGAACCAAATTAATGGCTATTTAGTAGCAGTAAACCACATTAAATTATCACAATAATGGGTTAAGCACTTTGCAATAATTTTAAATTCACTCTATATTTTTTATTGCAATTTTCCACACTATATATTATTATTAATTTGCCGTTTTTATACTGATATTTCAATAGACAATCAAATTTATAAAGAAAAATCTTATTCGTTAATAGTAGAAACGATATTTATGTCCTCATTTCGTCATATGTTACACTACATTAAGATTTAATCTGTATATAATACAGTAATTGTCACTGAATGGTCGTCAGACAGTCACCTAAATATACAAAAAAATTAAAAAAGATCTTATTAAACTACATAAGAGCCCATTGCAGGAAGATATATGTAAATAAATAAAATTATATGCCAAAACACAGGCAACTTAGAAATTCAATAAATAATTATCCGAAATACAACCTTCATTATCATGACCTTCTGGCTGTAAATGTTCACAGGTGCCACAAGCATGATATCAAAATTAGATTTTATTGCAGATATCTTAAATGTGAAATAGGCTTGGCTGCGCTAAATAAAATTGCGCATCCGATGTCCCAAACAGATCTCTGTCTGTTTGATATGCAGTTATCAATATAAATAGGCAGTTAGCTTGATGTGTGTAGAATGATGCATTTATGTCTTGTATTTCATTTACAAGTACAAGAGATACAAATCTCAACCATGATGGCCAGTGACCGCTGACCACTGTTCTAGCACTCGACTACATGATGCGAAACGATGTGGGGTGATGCTACATGGTTTGATGATGTGTGTACTCAAAGGAATGATGCTATTTTATACGAAGCGATGTCCTGTTGTTGGGATTAATGACTTTCTGGTGATGCACGATGTTTTGTCAATTGATGATTTGTATTTTTTTTTTGCGTTTCAGTATGACACCCAAAAGAAGAAAAGATATATTTAAGCTAAGGCTATAGACTTTAAATTTATAAATTAATGTTGGATGTCATTAATTCAATTTTTGTCATATTGAGTTCTCTTTGATTTTGATAAATTGTTTTGTCAGTGGGCATAGTCAGTGAGCAATCAGGCAAAATGTACATATAAATGATTTGAATTTATTTTTATTTTACACATATTTCATATTGATGTACAATAATATTTTAAATTTTTCCGTGAATATTATATAAAAATAAGGAAAAATGGGCTAAATATTTCTAATGAAGATAATCCTAAAGATTACTGTTTCACTATGCTCTTTTATGGGACCATAATACACATAATATATACTAACTATTTAACATATACACTCAAAAATCGCTATTTCTATTATTTGTGGCAGCAAGTCTGCAGACCATATTCACAAGTTAAACAAAATACTTTAAATAATAAGTGAAAGATACTCTAAAATCAAATGTAAAATGAATCACTAAGCCTTTAAAAGCTTACGAATAAAACAATAGTTTAGCTTTTAAATTAACTTTTTTTAATAAAAACCAAATGCATTTGGTAAGAATAAATAGTGTTGCATTTCATTCAGCTTTTAATAAAGTTTAGATATATAAACATTTAACAAGAAAATGTAACAACACTAAATCGGTAAAAGAACTAAGTCAATATAATATCGAGTCTTATTTGTAGCCATAATGGCATAGGTATTGTGGGATTCTCATGACAAGTATTTCGCCTTACTGATATAAAATTCGCACTATACAATATAATGTCTCAAACTATCTCAAAAGACTGGCTTGAACAACATTTTTATATGTTGGTACATTACTAAAAATCTATTATTAATACTAACATAATAATAACAAAAATTTTAAAAATGCAATTACTTTCCGACTTCTCTCCAGAAGTGAAAAGCACAGAACTGGTGGGTCCGTTCACCTAATGCGCGTTCCTCCTCAGTAAAATAGAATTAAGATTGTTGGCAGGTTATCTCACTCATTGTCACTGCTTGGAATGCTTCTAGTGACATTCTCTGTGACTGCCCGGTTTTACTCTGAGTCAGGACGTGAATCTAAGTCGGGAGTTCTTATCCTCGTCGAAAGTTCAGATGTCATCGATAGCTGACATTTTGGTTTTCATTCAAAAGGCAAAGTGCCTTTTGCTCAGTTAGATTCGCTTACCGAAAACAAAATATAAAACATGGTCACACTGGGAGCCAGTATCCTGTTTATTTTCTATTCTAAATGCAGAGTTTTTGAACTGTCAGTGGTCATGTGGATTTTAAACATTACTATATACGTTTATAAATGTTTTCAGCCGCGAACTTTATTAATTCTTTTTTATAATATTCAAATATAAAGAGTAAATTATACAGTATCAACTCAATGTTTTTTTTTTTGATGATATCACATAATTTCTTGTTTAAAATCTGAAGAAAAAAATCTCAACTTCTGCTATAGAGCTACAAACTTTCTTATCAATTGTATGGATTGTAATAATTTCATTCCAAATTTTAATAATGTTAACCAAAAAAATAATATGCATTCAATTATTTTTACACAAAACCATTTTTTATGTAGGTTTTATCAGTTTCTTTATTGACACAGCATTTAAAACTTTTCTATTATCTAATAGTAGTAAATTTTTTCGCACTTCAAAATTTATTAAAAAGCAATTCATCAAAAATGTAAGAATATTCAAATGTCCTTCTTTAGAGTCGATTGTGAATTTATTTCTCTCCAGTAAAAACTGAAAACTTCTACCTTTTTGACTATTTCGATATTAATGGATTACCAAGCCTTAGCTAAGTATATCAATCTATCTTTAACTGCCCATTCAACACAAATAACGCATGAAAATCTTTTATGAACAAATAATAAAAAACCAAAATCCCCCTTCCTTCACTTTCAGCTACCAAACATTCTACTCCTACTCCATTCTACAATAACAATTTAAAACACAAACAAGTATTGTAACCCTTCACAAACTCCAGCCCTTGTGTGATCAATCTATAAGTAACTGTCAGTGCTAACAAAGAAGGTAAATGGAACCAAGTAGCCTTGTGGAAATGTCAAAAACTTTAGAGTTTGATGCTTCCATCGAAAGATAAAGAAAAGAAAAAATGCAATGAAATGGACCAAATCTTTGAATTTTGTTATTCTGTGAAAAATTACTTTGACATGCGTGCAAAATGTGTAAAACCTCAAACACATGCAAGGCTACACCTTCACGCTGGTTGCTTCCAACTCAAACGGAAACGGAAACGTGAACGTAAACCTAATAGAGTAAGACCAGCGCAAACATAAGATATGCACGGCAAGTGCCTGTGCCAAAGCAACATTTAACCCCTTTCGTTACTTGTTCAGCTGAAGAACAAACGGAAGTAAAAAAGTTGCTGGTGATGATGCAAAATCTTCTTATCAGTTGCTTTGAAGTTTTTGCAAGTCTTTGGCGGACATAAAGTGGAGAAAAGAAATTTTGCTTGGAAAACATCCTTTGTCCATTGAAATATTTTAAGCTTAACTGACGTATTTGCTTTGCCCGCACATGTGCTACTAACACATGTTCTGGTCGGGATTATCATGTCAATTGGCATGTTGAACATTCGGAAAACTTGAGCATAGCAAATACAAGTCAGAAATAATTGAAAAATGCTGCTTTCCGTGTTTAACTATTTAATTATTTTGAGCACTTGAAATAGCAACATTTTTAAATTGGTACATAACTTGTGCGTATTGAGTTTCTGATAAGCCAACTGCTTCAAACCTTGTTGAACATTGGTTTCTATTATCCGAAAAATGTAGCTATTAAAGCCAAAGTATAGTTGCGTATAGTTGCCAATTACTGTTGGCAAATTGAAAATTGAGAGCGGCTCCAATGCGTACAGCATTTTAGGTTGCAATGTAGAGGGTCACTGCATCGCACATTTTCAACAAATCCAACAAAAAAAACAATTGGAATCTGCCTACTTCTCAGTGAGTCGGCGATCAACAGCTTTAAATACAACTAAACTGCGGCCTATGTAGAGAGATAGGAGTAAAGGTTACAGGATGCGCTGGAAAAACTGTCCGCCCGTTTTGTTACTTAAGTTTATGTATCTTTCATTGTTTCTTGTTCTCATTGTTTTTTCTTTTTAGCAACCCAATCTCAACTACAACCGACTGACAAACATTAACACGACCATAAACCATTAAATTTTTGACAACTTTTTGACACTAAACAACGATCAGCATGGCAAGTTTTGAATTCAAACATAACCAACCAAAATTATGTTGTACCAACCGATCGCGGACCATGTATCCGAAACTGGGCATAATACATAAAATAAAAAAAGAGACGACAAACTCAATCACAAATTTCGAAGATTGAAACGAGTAGGGCAGTTCAACGTGCTTATAACGTTTTTGGTGGAGAATCATTTCAAATACTTGGTAAACTTTTCGCACTAAGGGAGGTCTGTTATTCATTAAATATTCATACTTCATAAAAAAGAACAAGCAATTATTTTAATGACAAAAGGATTAAAAATAAGGACAGATTTGGAGTAGCATATTATAGGATTTTTACAAAGATCGTGAAATGGAAAATTGTTTAAAACGTTTCATTAAACGATGTTTGAAACCATGTATATAATACAGTTAGATACTAATCGTCACTGAATCACAAAAAAAAACTCTGACACCTTATAAATCAAGTACGCAAATTAACAATATATGAACTATATATCTAACAGACAAAGTAGTACAGTTTATATCACAGTGTGAGCGGTTAGGAATTGGTGGTCCTAGCTTAACAGAAATATGATGAAATCGCAGTGGAGATAAGTGAGAAGAATTGCCTTATGGCATGAAGTGCTGTATCGGCAAGAATAAATATTGTACATATATATATATTATATTATATTATACATGTACATGTGGTTAAATTTAATACCCGTGTTGATAGCGACAACAGTAAACCAAACTCATTAATAAGTCAGCAAGTAATAGAAGACACAAAGAAGAACTCGAAATTATTGTTGTAAATCTATTCAAATCATGAATTATTATTGAAATATTAATGTTCAAACACTAAAAGGAACATAAAATAATCATAAACTTTTATGGATTTGTCTAATATGCATTAGCAAATGCAGTAGGAAACTAACATGTTGCGAACAGAATTAAATAAAGTCGCTCACGAAATCAATATTAATAAAAAAGACAGAAAATCGCTTCTGAAATTATAAAGAAGCTCAACCAGTCATATAAGACGACTTCGCACACACAATGCCGACATAGAATCCTCATGGTATTGAACATATCAACAAAACATATTTTGAACAAGACCCATGTATAGAATATCATATTATCTATCTATAAATTTTCTATTGCTCAAATTTTATCGTTGTATTTTTCGAAAGTACCACAAACCAAAAATGATTACCTTGACACCACACGAAACAAATTGCACCAGTTTTGAAAAAAATCGGCGCCCGAGGTGTTTTAAGCTGCTTCGTATTTCTCAATTATATAGATCATTTTTTTGATACCAATGCAATGAAGAAAATATTTTTCCAATTTTACCTAGCGATCCATTAATAAATGTTCTTCATAGGCATCGAATAGTTTTATTCTTGATTCTTGTTCCCATAGCACTTTTACTATTTGATAGTAGATATCTAAAACATGTCAAAAGTACTATATTCGTCATTTTTTATTCATTCGAACACCAAGCAAATTCTATTGCGCAAAATTAAACTTTCTCACTAACAATTTCTGTTATATCAGCTGTCCATGCTACTTTAATGTTATATACCAAAAACACATTCAAGTCCTATTTTGAAGGCTCCACTCCCACAAAGGCACTTTTTACTCTGCTTCACTGGCTGCCCTTTCGGCTTCTTTTAAAACAACAAGACAAAATTCAAAAGTGCAGTGCTTTACTCAATGACCTAGCTATGTACGTTAAGATTCAACTCATTTAAGTTCCTGGTCATAGGGATATGTTATATCGGATTATTGCAGGGTAGATGAGCTCGCCAAGGCAGTGACTCTTCTCCCTAACATGCACTTCTCAGATATTGGCGTTCGACTTGCAACAGCTAAAGTGGCATCAAACAAAAATAACTAAACATAGTCAAGCAACAATGCGCTGATGTCAGATTTCTAAGTCGATTTGGTCTAAATTGGACAAGAAACGTACCAGTCAGCTTCTTCAACTAAAGAGGAATCTACGGTATCGATGCTGACGGGTCATTGCACAATAGACAGGCATGCTTTGAGACTTGGTCTGCCTAGTTACGACCTTTGTCGCGGCTGTGGCTCTAAGGACGAGAAGGAAACTATGTTTCATCTAATATGTCAGTGCCCATCTTTAGCTAGAAGAAGATCAATAATCTTAAGGGCCCCTTTTCTTATCGATCTGACAGAGCTGTCATCCTGCAACATTAGGGACTTAGCCAGATCGGGCATTGATCGTATACTGACCACCTAGTCTATGTACGTACCATCACTATTCCTGTGCTACCATAACGATCCATTATTTGAGCTCAACTGAGCTTTCTTGGTATACAAGGCCACCACTCCAACCTAACCTAACCTGTTTTGAATAGACGAAATTACTTTCCAAACAGTCTTATTTCATTTTGAAAACTGTTTTCGGAAATGACTTAACAGCATTCGTAATATAGAGTCTGAAATAAATTTTGTATCAAAAGATTAAATCAGTTAGGCCCTGGATTAGCAATCATTAAGTTTGGATAGTGTTGATGGTGTTAAGCCAAAATGTTGATAGTATTTTGCGGAAACTAATGCGACATTATGTCACTTTCCTGTTCTTAAGTTATAAATACGAAGGTACGAATTCATAAAAATTAAGTGGACCTTTTTTAAAGTTAAATCGAAGAAAAATCCACGTGTTGTTAAAAAGATTTCTGTGTACCGCTGTAAAATTGCGTCTGGTTTTCATAAACTGCATGCAAACTCGACCGCAACTAAAATTATGAATTCAGCTTTTAAAGAAGAAACGACGACAATCCTCGCGTATATAAGTGCCCCTGCGGTTTTGAAGACATTGGCGCCTTTAACATCACCAACAGCCACAACAACAACTGCGATTTTGCATGATCATTGTCCAGTGTCGTCGTATCAACGGCCAGCTCTGCGGGAAGGTAAGCACTTTTTTGTATCTTAAATGGTGCTCATGTTCCGCTTAAGACGCTCTCTTACAGTTTAAATGAACCTGACGACAGGATACAAATGATCAATGTGCCCAACATTTGTTTATGGAGACTCAATTATAAATTAAGCTCACAACAAGGTATAAAATTTAATTTCTTTATGGATTACAAAACATGCTCAGGCTTTACGTTTTAATGCGACAAAATATACTTGACATGAGTAGCAAGAAAACGAAAAAAATATTATATTAAATAAAAAATTTTAAAAATCCAAAAAATAAATTGAAAAAGTATATCTGAAGACCTTTGTTGTATCCAAACTTTAATGGTTAAGTAAATAAAAAAGCGATATTTAGCGGAGCATTTGTTGTGTTGCGAACTTCCTGTTCGCTTTTATTGATTTGTATAATTTTAAATTAATATGTGCTTAACACTTTTTAACACTTTTAATTAAAACCCCCACATCCGTTTTATCAACCATAACTTTAAATTCAATTTCTAAAGTACTTATTACTATAATTACACTTCAACATTGGTTTAATTCACAACTTCTGTATTCTCTGTAACCCTGATTTTGAAATCTGGTTAACATTTCTCTAATATACTCAATTCCGAGACATACAATTAAACTAACAAATACCTAGTAATCATCTAATCACCAAATCATATAATCACAAAACGAATGGAATGAATCGAAACCGGAAATTCTTTGGTTTAAGTGCCTTCATCGACGTTTTTAGTTTACTAACATTATTTCATTAATTTCATGCTTAGGCTTTTTATCTAAATACTTGATTGCACGATGACATAAACTAAATATGTACCTATATTATTAAAAAGCCTCAGAGTGTTTAAAATTATATAGCCTCGCTCTTATGTAAATAATAATTTCATTGAACATATGGTACTTTATTAATTCACATTAATTGAAGGAATATTCTCGTAATTTATATAAAATAATTAAAATACATTATATTTAATGGTATGTAATAACTATTTAATAATGTCAATAGATGAGGTTAAGTTTTGACGCATTAAAAACTTAAATTGTGCCTGCTATTCGGAAATAGAGAGTGCTCTAGCCTAGAAAATTAAGAGTTAAAGAAGAACTAATAAAGTTCAGTTCAGAAATTAAATGCGCAGAAGTCTACTAAAAAAAATTGTCTACCAGAACATCTAAATAAGTTAAAAACCTTCAGATAATTGTATAACATAATCATCTGTTTTTTTTTTAGTAGAGGTGGAATCTTCGAAAGATGCTGAAAATGCTGTAAAAGCATGCCCGATTCTTACTGATCGCTACCACTCTTTCTCGGGTTTACGCAACGTACGATGCTCTTGCATATGCCCAACTTGCGACACAGTACGCCTACAGACTAAACCTTAACCCCTATAAATAACGCCGCCCTTTAGAAAACGTCCCGCGGGACCACCAACTAGGAAACACTTCGAGAGGACAGGGCGAGCACTAACGCTCTATTTCTCAAATATTATTTACTCTCCTTCGGTATTCTCGTTTTCTGATTGCTGTAATTATTTGATTAACTTGTTCCCAGGCATCTTTAGAGGACTACATGTATTGTGCGACTCTATAACAAGTGATATGGTTACCTATTAATCTTTCTAATGCTTCTCTAGCACGTGTAAAACGTATGCAAGTTGTCAGTATGTGCTCAACGCTTTCTACCACTTAATCACAATGCAAACAAAAGGGGTCATCAGCATGTTTATACTTGAACAAATATTCTCGGAAGCAACCATGTCCTGTAAGAAACTATCTAACATAATAATTAGGTTCAAAATATCTCCTTGAGGTTCAGGCAGCAATTAAAGGAATAAGATTGTATGACTGAGTTATATTTTGATATGTGTGGCATCATATACATACTACACCCATATAAATTCGAAACTTGAGGCTTAGAAATACATCCTAGAGTACTCTTATTTCATGACTATTGTTGATGTGTAATAAATGAAAACCTTTTGTATGGCAACGGTCTTTGAGATATATAGAAAAACTTCAACGTTTAGAATTTAATTATGCTCATAAAATTTTAAAACCATAACATGTCCAAAAACCACTTGTTTAATTCTAGGAACAGAGCTTTGTATCATTAAAGTTTTATTACTTTTATCATTAAAAATCAATGCGAATTAGTTATAGACATTTACTCTCTCAGACCTCGTTACGTTACAAATAATCAAAAACCAAATTTAACCAAATAATCGACTTTTAAAACTGGATCATGTTAGAATGTTGACATAGACTTTTGCACTATATATAAAAACTCAATACATTCCTAAGCATATGCAGAAAATTGATTTTTTTTTATGTATATCTAATAATCATTAGAGAGGAAAATATACTAAAAAGTGCTTACAAAATGAAAATTGAAACAAGTTCTGTAAAGAAATACAATTTTCGAAGAATAAGAGGCTTTTAATATACCTTACTTCTAACAAATCTCTAATCATCAGAGACGTTATCCTGGGTGTATAAAACTACAATTAATAAAAAGCAAATAATACTTTTAACAAATCCTATTTATGATTCAATTTTCGAATATTTTGCAGATTTGGTTACAGAACCTTATGACTTTAATACAAGACTAAAATACAAGAACTATTTACAACACCAACTTATAAGAACAGGTTAAAGTTTCACACTTCAACCTGTTTTCAATTTTTATGTATCCAGATATTTCATTGGTAAACCTCGGTTAATACCACATTCTTCAGCCCCTTACATAGAATGCGCGTTTTACTTGAATAAAAATTAATCGAAAATCTTAACTAAAGAACATTTAATTTTATTTGGCTATGTATTACATATATAAATATATGTCAGAGTGCAAAAATACAGATTCAATTTTTCAAATCTTGTACAACGGTATTTATATTGTATATATATGCATATAATCTACATCAAACCTACAAGAAAAATCGGTTCGCAATCCTTTCAACTCTATCCCATTTTTATTTCAATGAAAAAAATTGTGTTGAAGGTAACCCCATTTTTAGTACTAATCGGTATACAAGACCCCGATAAAGGCAGCAGTATAAGTTTTTAAAAAGTGTAAATTTAGTACTACAGCCGTTATGAAAATTAATAAATGTTAAGGAGTAGTCGTTATTCGGGAAGGAACAGCTCTCAGATAGATCGGTGCTGTTTTTATATTTTCATATTAAATTTTTAACAAAGCATAATTTAAAATGCTCACATTTATAACATCATATGTTATACATATGTATAAAATATGTAGGTACATAATATAGTCGTTCACCATTTTAACATAATATTTTAATATAATAATTTAGAACGAACCATTTTAAAATGTAGGAGCAATCGTATTTATTTAAAACACTGCACTTTACACATGTACTATATATTAAAATGCAGAATTTTCGATTCAAGATTCCTCAGTGGTCGCCTTCTTTAAGAAGGAATATCTATAAGTTAAGCAGAGACTCCAGAACAAAATTTCAAATTCTGAATGTAGTTCTTCTTGCATTCAATAAGATTCTGAATGCAGTTTGTTTTCTAAAAGTTTGTATTGAAATTCAGAAAATGGAAACCTATATCCGTTGGTCCAAACATCTCTAATAAATATATTAAAAAATGTTGAGAACCTACCGACTTTTGTAACATATAATAGAGAAGTAAAATATTAGTCAAAACATTTAAATTGTTCAAAAGCCTATTTATACAGCACAAATAAAAAAAATTTTTAATATGATTTTGCTCGTACGGCTCGCTTCGCACAAACATGTTCACACTGCAAATCATAATTTAATCTTAATTTCATTTCTCATATTTGTTTTTTTAATTGCATTCGTAAATATAAATCCCGAACTTTGCAGCAATGTTTTGTTTTACTTTGCTTGAGTTCGTTCTGCCGATAAGGAGATAACAGTATTCCATCTCATGTGTCCATCATTGGCTAGGAGTATATTTTAAATCTTCAGTGCCCCTGTTTTTACTAACCAGATAGAGCTGACCTAGTTCCTACAAGTTCCTACCTACAAAGTTAGGAACTTGGTCAAGTTTATAGACTTATCAGGTTGATTCACATTCTCTCCAATGACAAAGTCGTGCTTTTCACCATTGTTCATAAACTGATCACTGCGGCGCTGTGAGGAATCCTTGCGTATGAATTAGTTTACGTATGACCTACGTTATTAAGTGGTCATTATTTGAGTTCAAGTGGGCTTAGGGCACAAGGCCACCACTTCAACCTAACCAAAAAGCAAAAAAACTTCAATCTTTACTTGTTGGTATTATTTGTACTGCGGGAATAGACTTTAAGATTACGTATATAGTAAATAGAACTGAATTTTAAAGGCAACTAATTATTAGTTATTAGAATAACTAAATAAGAATAAGAATAAAAGATTGTGAATAACTCTCTTATTATTCTTATTGTTTTTGTTTTTGTTTATTACTGCCAAGAGAGTCAAAAATCGCGATTAGAAGATAGATTTGCTCCGTCTGTTGTGATTGCTCTTAAAACATATTAAATTGACGAACACCCAGTGTGGTATGATATAAATGAACAATTAAAGAGTAAACTAATATTATTTATTTTTATATTTAATATTCAAATAAAATCAAATAATTTTTTTTTCACTTACTATTTTGTTTTTTTTTATCGACATTAAGAATATTGCTAAGATCCAGTGAAATTCCCACGGGTCGCAATCGATTTGGAATGATTAAGGAGGAGCGGCAACATAATTAAAATAAAGCATTTTTCAATACGGTTAGAACAAGGTTGTTTATGAACGGTCTGAAGAGGAGGGAGAAACAATACTATAAATATCCACTACATGATTTTGTTGTGAAATTTATTAAATCATGAAATTAGTGCCCTGAAGAAATTAATTTAATTTATATGATTTTAAAGCGTTTTTCGGAATTTATAAATGGTTTAGCATGTTGCGTCATTTTGTCGCTTGTATAGCATTTCTTTGAAGCTTCTGGTCTTCTTCCATGGTGGCTAGGAGGTTGCCTGTTTCGCATGTGCACACGCAGCTCAATTTCAGTGCTCGTATGCATGTAATTTATATGAAAATGCTTAAAGATACTTAAGTACTCGTTTCTGGATGCAAGGCCCGTTGCACATGGCATGAGCGGCAACAGTTTGCAAATTGAATAATTACACTAATACTTCATCAATTATTAATGTTATGCATTGTGCCGCACTTGCAAATATCGCAGCGGTGGCAGCGATGGCAACTATCGCAGCAATGGCAGCATTGGTAGCATTGGTAGTGGCAAGGAGTGTTGCAAATTGCGGCGCACCAAAGTCTACCAAAGCTAAAAATGTCTCGAAGCCGCATGCGCAACAAGCATTTCGTTGTTCATTATTAAGATTTCGTTGATGTTGCGCAGGGTTTTTTATATTGTTTATGTTGGTTTTCTTTTCATTTCGACTCAAATATTAATAAACAAAAAGAAAATGGTAAATATATACTAAACATTCTGTCCAAAATACCGGCCAACGATTTTGCTAACTATTAATGTTGTTGTTGGTTTTGGAAAGCAGGCGCTAAAAGTGCCCGAAGCAATGATACGCTCATGCGCCTTGCACCATACACCATGCACCATGCACCGTACACCATTCACCATTCACCATGTATCACTATTACCAACACCAACAATTGATGTTGTTGGTGGTCATGTTACTGCTGCTGCTGCTATTGCTGCTGTTGCTGTTGTTGCTGTTGTTGCTGTTATTGCTGCTGTTGCTCTTGTTGCTGTTACTGTAGATACTTCTGCTCGTGCTCTGGCTCATGCACTACTGTAGCAGCCGCAGTTGTTGATGCAACTATTACTGCCACCTTTTACATGTTCATAAGCGCGCAGCATTAAGCAAATATTACCGCAAACAGTTGCAAATGCCGAACATGCGAGCGGCTAATATGACGTGGTGTATATACTTAAAGTACGATCAAATATCGTCCGTCTATATTCAAGTAAACTGCCATTGCCGTACTCGTCATACTCGCATGTACATAAATATATGAGTTAAAAAGAAATTAGTGTATAAATAAATAAAGATTGCTTCGCATGTGCTTTGCCTTAAAATCAACACCTCGGATGTTTGTGCTCTGCATAAAATAATCTGGAGTGGTTAACGAGTTATTATGAATTTCAATTCCACGTTGAGCACATATTAATGCCTAAGTATACCGGCATACAAACAACCAGAGGTATGGAAACAACTCCACAACCTTAATGATTCCGTTGCCGTAGATGTTGATGATTGGTTAATTATGAATTAAGATGAACTGAAAGTGAGATACTCACACTTGTGTCTTGCTGCATTGCTCGTCAGTAGAACTAGACGATAATTTATGTTCATAACTGTGTGGAAGTTATCTAGATCAGATCTTAGAGATAACATATTAATTCTATTAAGAGATAACAGAGTATGAGTCTGCAATTAGTCATAAGTACGGAATCGTAGTAGCAGCGTTAGGAATGTGAACAAATGTAGAAACGAAATTTAATTAAAATATTTCAGATGTATTTTTATGGACACTTTGTGCTTATCAGTAAAAAGTTAAGATTTTGTTTGAGATAATGAGAATCCGAAACGTTTTGATATCTGATATCACCATTCCATTAACATAAGTGACATAAGGTTGACATTACGGGTATAATCCAATCCATATATAAACTTAGACAAAAAGGGAATAATGGTCAACACTTGAACTGTTATCAGTCTCCACATAGACATTTTGTTCAATTAATGTTGACAATTTTTAATCTAAAATAAATATTCCACAACTTATAACAATAACACTATTGATAATGACATTCATGTCGAATTTTAGTGTCATTTGTCAATTAATTGGTTTCTATAGTATGAAGTACATATTTAGATGAGGATGTGCATTATAATAACATTATAACAATTATTGTCCAAGAAATCGGTACTCACAGATTTCGACAACTCAAATATTGTAAGTCAGTCTTGAATAAAACAACTGATGGTTTGACTGTTGAACTGCATCCACATTCTTGGGCTGTGCAAAAATTAATAACTTTACTTATATTATTATACTACACTTATACTAATATCCTAGCACAGCTAATAATATCTGTATTTGAATTAATTATAATATAATTCCGCCAACTTTTTTATTATTTGTCCTTAATAATATTTCTTACAAAATACCGTAGATTTTGTGAAGATTTCACTGGGTTAAGAATATAACATTAAATATTGTTACACCCTTTTACTCCTTCGCCATTGTTATATTTTATTGAAAGTATTTTTCATTAAAATTTTATAACTTGCAAGATTATTTTCATATCAATTACTTTGTACAGTAACCAATCTTTCTGCAGTGGAATTAAAACAGCAAAGGTCACTTCTGTTCCATGAGCTCTCATTACTCTGATGTCAAACAATTGTTTTTCCTAATAAATTTGCTACTTATAAAGCAAAAGGATATGTGATACTAGAGTTAAGGATTAATGTAGATTCATTATTATTCATTTGGTCAACATTTATCTTCTTCGCCTTGCAATGGAAATGCAATCGACACTGATTTATGAGCAAAAATCAATTGACTGATTTTCCGTTTCAGCTTAAAACACCTTAACCAGGTATTGAATATGCATGTTTCCCCCGTCAGCTATTGGAATCCTTTTCCTAATGAGAAATAAAACTTAAAACATATCGAAAATTAAGTAATAAATTTTTTATGTTGCTTTTGTACAATGACATGCAAGACATGAAACTAAGTAACCACATTTATTTCCAGGTGA
Source organism: Teleopsis dalmanni (assembly GCF_002237135.1). Lineage (NCBI taxonomy): Eukaryota > Metazoa > Arthropoda > Insecta > Diptera > Diopsidae > Teleopsis > Teleopsis dalmanni. The sequence continues at coordinate 137,040,453 of NC_051846.1, read as the reverse complement.
AATAATGAAATTACCCAAAGACATAGATTCATACATAGTCACAATATGTCACCCCTTTTCAAAGAAATAGGCCTTTCTCTTCAATGCGCACTAACGCAGTAGTAATGTATAAATAATTCAGTCAATTAGAGCGGAAACATGTCACATGTTGGCTAATACTAACTTCTCGACCATTTGTGCATTTGAATAGTGGAATGTTATTACTGCAGCCCAGCCTGTCTAACTCCACCTCCAACTTCACCTTAAACTCAACCCGACTTTAGACTTTAGATACTCATCACCTACATACCCTACATACATTACACGAGTACAGGTTTATAGGTTTATGTCTCTCTACAATGTAGCTTTGTGACTCAATGCGGTTGACAGCTTTAAATGCACATAAATTTCAAAACTCCGCCCGTGCGTCTCCTTCTCCGTCTTCTTTCCCATTTTTACTCCATTGGACATTTTGACATTTAATGAGTGCCGCACTCGTAAACTGCGGCTACGCGTGTGTTTGTGTGTGCCACATGCAAGGCTAGCAGCGGCTTCATGTGAGTCCTTTCTGTGTCCTGGCGCTTGCACTAAATATGAGACCATGTCATGTAATAATTTTACGATACTTCACAATATTTCATGTCATTAATATTTTAGGCCGCAGTTTTTCAATGGATCACGTTTCATACACATTTCAGAGAAAAAAAAATGGTTGCAGAGTCTAAAACAGCGCAGTTGACAGCTTTAAAGTGGGTGTCCCCGTTTTGTATATCGTGTGGCCATTTGGTTGGTTACGGCTCAGTTTTGACATGAAACTATTTGGCATGGACGGACGTAGAGCTTTACGCTGACATGGGTGACATTCAGAAACTTTGCACGCAATTTCATAAAATATTTCTCATTTTATGAGGAATGTACGACAGCTTGGTGAGTGGAAGGTTTCTTCTGTCTGCAAAGAGACATTTATTTACATTTATTTATTACCTAGAAAACTAGACAACAGTGATGCAAATAACTGTAAAATAAAAAGAAATAAAAAAAATTTGCTCACTTACTTTATATATAAAATAATTATTATTATATCAGGTTTACTTATATTTTTGTATATTATCAATGACATAGCAACCGTCGGTATTGCCCGGTGACTTTAATTCATTTTGTGACTGCCCCATATTTCCACTATAGACTCTTACACATAGCAACGGTCAGTGTTGCCCGGTGACATTTATTTATAGTGTGATTGCTTCATCTTTCCGTTATAGACTCTTCTTCTTAAAATAATTAAACATTTGAACTAAAACAAAAACAAAAAACTCAAAAGTATTTTAAACTGGAATAACATTATTTTAAACTTATTGTCTCTTCAATCGCATAATACCTTTTATTTTTATTCAATATAAGTATTCCAAGATTAAGAAGCTATCTTGTTGATAACCTCTTCATCGAAATTCCAGAGTGCACAATTAAGGCACACAATCTATTAACTAAAGAAGGAAAAAAATGTAAATACTTACTCTCTTAAAGATGTCGAAAGTTTTAGAATTTCATTTACACTTTCCACAAAAGAGTATTGATCACTTAAGTTCAATTAATGATCCCTACGCGCGCCACAAATAGCTTTCATGTTCTTTTTTCTATCAAGGACTGAACAATTTCATAGACTCCAGAGATTTTAATCATTATCATAACACTGAGCTTCACATTATTGTCAAGATTTTTGTGTATTAATACATATGTATTAATCTATCCCTTATTCCTCTCTCTCTCCCTCTCTCTTGCATTTGTCACTGACTGAATATAATGGATATAATAAAATAATAACTCTACTAAAAAAGGTACTCATCCCGTCAGGAAATTAGTTCTTTCAATATGATGTTGATGTCTAAATACGAAGATGAAACTGTTGTTCATTTGCTTTATCTTGGTTTAGTAGCTGTCAAAATGCATTTTTCCCTCTTTTCTCTTTTTAAATGCCCATCTGATATTCTCGATGTGTGCATTAATAGCATTTCTAGTTTTGTAAAATGACACAATAATCGCAATCCAAAATTTTTTACAGCCACCTAGATTGCTTTGAACCGGTGGTTATCAATTTCTCAGAATTTGAACAACTCAGCTCAAAAACAAAACATTTCCAAAAAGCTCTAAGCCTCAAATTACTCAAAAAATATTGGTGGCTCTAACAGAGGTACTTTACAGAATGCAACGCGAACGTATTTGCTGATAAAATCTGAGTATGTTAGCGATGATCTCATGTCGTATTAACTGCTCAAACCTAGCTTTAAACATTAAGAATCAAAATCTCGTAAATCCTATAATAATATATTATCATAAATATCAAAAGAGAGTATTGAAGTTATCAAACGATAGACTGAAGTTCTAAAGAAGACTTAACTTCATCTTATTAGTGTTTTATTTGTTAAATATTTGGAAATGTCAACATTTTTATACTCGAGCGACTAGGAGTAACGTATGCATTTGGAAAATATTGGTAATCTTAATTTCATAAAATGATGCCGTGAAGGTCGTCCAAAAACGGCCGATGTGCCAGAAAACATTGATGCCATGCGTGAACTGATAATACAAGATTGTCATGTGACATACCGTGAGATAGAGACATCCTTGGGCATTTCTCCCACTAACATACATTCAATATTGCATGAACACCTGGCCGTAAAAAAGGTTTGTTCTCATTGGATCCCGCACAATTGGACAATCGCGCAAAAAAAAGGCTCGTGTCGATTGGTGTAAAGATGTGTTGTAAAAATGCGTTCGCGGTGCCTCGAAAGACGTTTATAAGATCGTCACAGGTGACGAATTATGGATCTATACATATGAGCTCGAAACAAAACAACAATCGACTGTGTGGGTCTTCAAAGACGAGCCAAGTCCAACGAACGTTATTCGTGGAAGAAGCACTTCGAAGCAAATGGTCGCCTGTTTCTTCGGCAAAACTGATCATGTAGCGACTGTTCCGCTTGATCAACGAAGGACGGTCACTTCTCAGTGGTACACCATAATTTGTTTACCTAAAGTCTTTGGAGAAATTCAAAAAACGAACAAGAGAAGACACGTCATTGTTTACCATGACAACGGGAGCTCTCACACATCGGCTCAAACCAGCCAACCAGGCCAAAATGTCGAATTGACGGGTCATCAGCCCTGACTTGGCACCCAATGACTTCTTTTGATTTCCGCACATCAAGAAAAAAATGCGTAGTCAACAATTTTCGTCGCCAGAAGATGCTGTTGAAGCGTTGAAAAACCATGCTTTAGAAAGGTCTCAATCGGAATGGAAAAAGTGCTTCGACAATTTCAAACCAATTGCATGCAAAAGTGTAAAAATCAGGTTGGAGAATACTTTGAAAAACAATAAAACAATTTTTCATGATAAATATTCGCATTTTCATTATTAGGGCAGAAATATACCATATATAGCAGCCTTCGTACGATAATTTGAGGATATTGTGTAATATTGTCTAATATGGTATATCTGCAGCATTGTTATCGCATAGACAATTATATTGTAGGTATGTAGTCATATTGAACCGACTTTATTCTCTAATTGTTGTTGTGGTGTTATAAATAAAATAAGGGTAAATACAAAAATCTACAAAATTATGCCTTCTTAGACAGTGGGTGACTTATAGACTCTAAAAGAACACCTTATGACAAGGGCTTGCGGAAGGTTAGCTGCCTTAAAATAATAAAAAACCGCAAAAGAAGTTCGCACTGCTGTCATGTTCAAGCCGTACTTAGGAAGGCTGAGAATTTTCTAAGCATTTCGTTGGCACCGCAATAAACAGTTTTCTATTTGGATATAATTTACCTGCTGTTGATTACTGAAACCAACACTTCAAATATGCAATCCAATGGATTCACGATAACCACGGAAGGAAGAATTAGTTTTACGCAAATGCACAAAGCCCGGTAGCCGATTACTTGCCAATTACGTCCACAAGATGGGAGTTACGCACAGAGAGTGATTTCTTGCCAATAGCGATTTCGCTGTACTGTGGTTTTATTTGCGCAGGTGAAGTATAGAAAAGAATTGCAACTAATAGAAAAATACTTACAATTTGACAACTGATGCTAAAAACTTATTAACCTAAACATTAGAAAACGAGGGGGAAGTACTTTTTCGCAATTTTTGGATTAGTTTAGTTACACTTTTTGGACAAAGTTTGTGTACTAAAAGCCAAAAGACTAATTGGCTTTTTCATGTCAGTTAAGCCCCAAACTATGACACTATTATTATGTACCCGTAATTCGCAAAGTCAAGAAGAAAACAGACCACAACAACCAATTTATCATTAAAAAGTTTTCTCGCTACTTGCTCCGCTTGTTTTTGCTTGGAGGAGCAGGCAAGACTAATGACGGAGTAGGAATCAATGAAGATGCTGCGCTGCACTTATGCGTTCATTCAATAAAATGCAAATTCTCGGAATGAGTATTGACGTTCCCGTAAGAACGAGTAAAGAGGAACTTATCGCATATGTTCGACAACGCTTTGTACACCTAAATGGCTGCTTAATTTGAGCGATAATGATAATATGCTTCGACCCAAATCTGAAATCTTTGAGGATTCAATTGCTGTGGTCAACTGCAGCTTCTGTGATACGTCTTTTGTTGGTGCTGCTTTGTTAAGAGTCTCACAGAGTCTCTTGCTTTTTACCAGGAAAAAACGCCTGATAAAATACATGTGAAATTGAATTTGTAAACAAAATCGAAGAGTTCCTGAGGCCAAACTGTGGGAAAATTCTGAATATTCCTGCAAGAATTTGCATCAAATTGAGGTGAAATTAGTGTGATGCTGCTTCTAATAAGGCGTTTCTTACAGGAAACATTGTAATTACGAGATTAAGTAGGATTTCGAATATGTGGTTATGCTCTTAATTTAGATGCACTTTTTCAGCAAATTTTTTTCTGTGAGAAACTTTAATGCAGTTACCTGATAAGGATTTAATGTTTTTAAAAATGAAATTGCACCTTATTTTGACTTCAAAGAAACTACAAGTTTGTTAACTTCAACAAAAAATGTTATTTTATGTTAAATGTGTAAATAATGAAATAAAAAAGTTTTCAGAGCCTTATGGACCAGTCACAGGGCAGAAAAGTAATAATGACACTATCTTTATTTGAAACATTACTTCACAAACGATACTTAACTATATATCGGTTTTGTCTCACGTTCAAGTCCATAACAATAATTAGCTGGAATATCCAAAACTTGCCACTACTACGGAATTCTGGAAATGTGTTCTGGTTACTCTTTCAGGAAACCAAGTTCTGACAACGAAACTCTGACGTTTAACTCTACAAGACATTTATCAACCATGGGGCCCATCAACAACCCGGAAAAGGACAATTGGTGCCGAATTGGTATCTGCATATGATTTATATGTCTTTGAACAAAAGATGCTTTAGAATGAATATCGACTCTTCATGCTCTATTGACTATAAATGGAAACAATATTAACTGTTTTATGTTCTCTAGGATAGAAATAGAATTTCAAAAAAATTTTGTGGAGAGTTCATAAGAAATTAACTTGTAATCCTAAAGCTGAAGGTAAGGCTTCCTATGACCACGTTGTATTAGCTATTCGTTTTTAACTTCTAATGAATTATGAAATTAGTGAAGTACTTAAAAATTATTGAGCCAATAGCTACTTAAATTGAAATGTTTCTCAATATTCTAAATGTTTTTTTTTAGAATATTTTTAGTAACTCGATATCCTAAGTTCTATGATTCTAAGGTAACCTTTACAAAGATCCGTCGTTACCTATGCCTACGTCGTTTAGTACAGTAAGTAATAACAAACTGAAGTCATAGCTAAATGTAATAATCTTCGAAGTATGGCATGTCCTCCATTTCCTTTGGAATCTACAAAAGATACAACTGCTCCTCTTTTTTTAATAAAAATGACTGGAATATTGTTACTTGTGAAAGTCCACCTGCGACGGTCATATACTGTTCTATGGTCACCACTAATACTAATTCACTGTATATGTTCTATAGAGTTTGAAGCAACTTCTTTAAAATACATACTTTTGTTATGAAAGTAATAAATATATATTTTCCAAAGTCACTAGCTCTTTCTGGCAATGTGAAAATTATTCAAATATCCTGATTAGTTTCCTATCACCTTGAGTTTTTAGTTATGCGGTATAAACCGCAAAGCCAAAAAGTATCTTAAACCATATCCGAAGTTATCACTCACGGATTTGAAATAAATTTGGTTGTATTTAATTTAAATGTTTTAAGAAGGCAATCTTAATTTTTTCAACATTTTTAAGACATCACATCGATTTCGTTTGGCGAAAATTGGTAGCAACTTCCGTTTGAATGTTAGCCTGACAAACAGTAAAAAACACAAACAGAAAATATAAAACACTTTGCTTTTGAGGATCAAAATACATTTTGGTTGGATTTGCATGATGCATAAATTTAATACTTAATACCTTCAAATCACGCAAATCTTAGAGAAGAACAAATGGATGTTCCCGCTGTTCATCAATAAAAAATGCCATGCCATTTAATTAAATTGTTTAAAAATGATAATTGGTGACCTCCGTTTGTAAGGACGAGAGAATCACTGTTTCGGGTATATTAAGGAATGTTCCCTACAAGCGAAAACTATTTTGTATAGTTTTCAATCCACTTTTTTCGGAATATAAGGTTTGGTGACTGAAGTTATACTTATTCGACATTTCTGTCAAATATTTGTTATTATCGCCGGTAGAGTCTATGTAATGTGTCTATAAGTACAGTAAGGTCTTATTGACGAGGAAAGTTATACTCGTCAAAAGCACCCCAGAAATATTAACAATGTTTACTCTCTAAACTCGCCTGCTGTGCCTATTCGATATTTGTTGTAAGAAAATTTTTCAAGGAATTTCACAAATCCATTGTAATGGACATTACGTTTCGTCGCCATATTCATCCACTCTTTAAATAAACAAACTCTTGTTTTTTTATTACATACTCTTTAATACTCTTCGATAATACGAGGGCGATTTGATAAATCAGTGACTTTTTGAATTTCTCGCGCAGTTAGTCCAAATGCAACAGTACTGCCGTCAGATGTCATCTACCAGTGGGCAACTTTTTAATTTTGAGCAAACTACATCGTTCAGTTGGTGTTTGATAGCCGTTCAAAGTAGGCAACCTCGTGAATTTTTACGAAAATGGAAAAAAGTAAAATTCGTGTGCTGATAAAGTACGATTGGCAAAATCCACTAATTGAGATACGAACTGCTACCCCATCCACCACATTCTCCAGATTTAGCCCCCTGCGACTATTTTCCGTTTCCGAACCTAAAGAAATGGCTGGGCGGCAAGAGATTTGAGTCGAATGAAGAAGTCATTACCGAAACAATCGCGTATTTTGAGAGCTTTGAGAAAACCTATTATTTGGAAGGAATAAGAAATTTAGAAAAACGCTGGACTAAATGGAACGAGCTAAAAGGTGATTATGTAGAAAAATAAAATGTTTATTTGCCGAAAAAAAATTTGTTTTATTCAAAAAGTCACTGACTTATTAAACCGCCCTCATATAAAGATGAATGAATATAATCTAATTTCTAGATGAATCAATAAATTCGGCGGTTTTTTTTTAAATGGTCTTGTAATACTTCAAATAGTTAAAGTCTCTGTATTGTACTCTATTATACTATCCTATTTGTTTCCAGTCACTCAGATAGCTAACTGCCACTACAGCAGCTTTCTCTTCCTAGTAAGGGTCTACATTTTTTGAAATATCTTTATTAAAAGAACCAGACCACTACAAGCTTAGTTATATCAGTGCAATCAAACACCCCAACAATTTCATAAACTGAACACTTTTCAAAGCTAGTTCCACATTATCATTCAGAATCTCTGAATGATATCTCTGAGCGATATTCAGAATCTCTGAATGATAATGTTATATATATCTCCATGTTATATATCTATAACCCCAAATACAGATAATAAAGAAACTGATGCAGATAAAAATTTTTTTTACAAACTTTATGTTAAGATGGACTTTAACTACTTGCATTCTTGCAGATTCCTCATTGGAGCCTACATTTAAAATATACTACTATCATATATCCCTCTCTTGTTAGGGAAGATATATAAGCAACAATTCTGTTACTCCCTTTAGGCCTAGTTAGAATGAAACTACTGGAATAAAAACGTGTAAATTAAACAGTGGGTCTACTAATGGACTAGGGATATTTTTGGAAATCACTTACTGCATGACTGATATAGTGCATTTTGGTAATCAAGAACAGTGATTCAAAAATAAAATACATTGTAAAACCGTATTCAAATTTATTTTCAGTATGTAATTAGTGGCTATTCAATGGTTTTTCTGAATGAAATGGACTATAAACTTATTGCGTTGAAATGAATTAAAGAAGAAAATAGATCCATTACAGCTATTTGCTTCGCCATTTGCTATTTAATATGCCGCTCTCCAAACTGTTTAGTACGAATCAACACCACTCATTGAATATCATTGAATATACTCATGGGCAATACTCATTGAATATAGGTATTGCCCATACCTATGCCCACACTTATGAGACTCTATAAAGTAAGAAAATCGTGTAAGTCAACTAACGTTCATTATTTTTAAGCTTGGATCCTATTTTTTTGCCATATTCAAAATGCATATTCTGAAATGCATTGAATCACATTATTAATACATTAAGTTACTGATCATTTCATTAAGGATGATATATCGTCATCCTATCGGCTTGTGTGATTGGCACTTTTTTCTTAATTTCGTTCATTTACTACATTTCCATTAAGTGACTAAAGTATTTTGTTATAATTTTAAACTCACACATGTTAATTCAACTCCGAGAAACACCGAAAGTATTATTTAAGTTCCGCTACACTCTCCTTCCGTGTTGTTCTGTTTACCGCTCAGAATGTCAATTTGCATAAATTATTAGTTCGACAAGGGTAGACAAGACAATATTTGATTTGCATGACATTATACGAAACTAATTTGCCCACCGATTAAAGTCATTAAAGGAGCAAAAAAGCAAAAACACAAACCACAATTGCCCTGTGATTAGAATCCATTTCCAAAGGATGTCCAACGTAGACCACAAAGTGTGCGGGAGCAAAACTTGAAACCGAAAACATATCTCAAAAAAGCCAAACACCGTCGCATAAAAAACTGATCGTGCATATTTTGGCATAAATTTGAAAATTGCAATATGGGCAAGTAGGCGGGGTCCATAGAGCCCTTAGCCTTCTTCGGACATATAAAAACACAAAACTGCTACTGTCTAGACACTGAAGAAAAACTTCGAAAAAATCGCATTTGATTGATGTGTGATTGGCAGACAACAAGTTTGTCCTATGTCTCCGTCAGCAAAACCTAATGTGAAGTTTTTATAAATTTAATTAATATTCATAACAAACAAAAACTGTGTCTTGCGGCAGAACAACAAAAATAATTTGTTTAATTCGTAATACGTAGCCCAAATAAATTGTGGAGCGCGGACTCACTTTTAATCGAAAATCGTCTTTGCCACGGAAACTGTTATCACCTGTAATAGCTGTAATATCACCACTTTTAAAGCAGAAA
>NC_051846.1:137020787-137030784 GCF_002237135.1 Teleopsis dalmanni | reverse complement strand
TGAAGAAGCTAATTGAACGAAATCCGCGTCGCAGTGGACGAAAAATGGCTCGTGAGCTGAACATATCGCAATATGCCATTCGGCAAATATTGAAAAATGAGCTTGGACTAAAGCCATTCAAGTTCCAAAAAGTGCAAGATCTTACTGATGCGCAAAAAAAAGTTAGACTCGAAAAAGCTAAAGAGTTGTTTCGCTTGGCCGAAAGTGGTGAACTGCCGAATTTGGTTTTCTCCGATGAGAAACCATTCGTTATCCAGCAGTTTGTAAACAAACAAAATGATCGTGTTTACTTGCCAGAGAGGTCAGCTGAAAATTTGCAACTTCGGTTGGCCATCACAACTCAAAAGCCGGCCATGGTGATGGTGTGGGCCGCCATAACAGCCGATGGTCGCTCGCCGCTCGTATTCATCGACCGTGGTGTCAAATTAAATGCGCAAATCTATCGCGAAAATATTTTGGAGGGAGTTCTGAAGCCCTGGGCACGCAAACATTTCGGCCGCAGACCTTGGACATTCCAACAGGACTCAGCACCATCGCACTCAGCACGCGCCATCCAAGAATGGTTAAGAAATGAGGTTCCTCGCTTCATTTCCACCGCACAATGGCCACCAAAATCTCCGGATGCCAATCCGTTGGACTATTGTGCCTGGGGTATTTTGGAAAGCAAGGTTGGAACTAAAAAATACCAAAGTGTCGATCATCTCAAGCAAGCGCTTCGCCGAGAATGGGACAAAATACCGCAGAGCCACTTTCGGGCAGCGTGTGATGGTTTCATTGGCCGTTTGAAGGCCATAGTTCGTGCCAAAGGTGGCCAATTCGAACAAATCTAAACCGATTCACAAATTTGATGTTATTTCCGACATTTTTTGCTTTCATTCAATAAAATTTAAAAAAAATGAAAAAATTATGGCGTTTTACTTTGTTGCAGTTTTTTCATCTCACCTTGTATATACCTACAATTAATAATTCGGGTCTGTTATACTGTTACGACCAATAAATGTAAATTAATAATGAATTAATAGAAGGTTTACATAGAAATGTCATTATTTGACAATTTATATACTATTTATTTCTCTAATTTTTTATATTGCAATAATGGATACTTTTAAGGATTTATTCTAAATGCGACCTTATTATTCTTTAGAAAATATTTTCTTTGGTCTCTTGCTATCGATAAACTTTAATCATTTTATGTAGCAGAACCGAAAATTTTAATTTTGTTTTAAAAATATTCCAATATACTTGGAAATGAAAACAGAGTGTTTAACATTCTTCTTTGTTTCGTCCGTAATTGCTTACGCCCAAGGCAAAAAAATATATATAAAGGTCTTAAAGACTTGAAGAGTTTAAGGTAAAACTATTTCTCGCACATCGCCTATCTATAATATTAAGAATTACTTAATAAATAACTCTGAAATTTAGTGATGCTCTAAGTCTTGTGGTCAAAAGTGTTGTGTTTATTAATATATTCTCCATTATAGATTTTCATAATGTTACTATGAAGAAGCTTTTTTTAAATCTGCCATTTGCCATAATAACTAAACTCGTAACTGTTTCGATGTTACTTAAATTTGTATCATGAATAAAATATATAATAAAAAAATAATTTATTAATTATTATTATTAATTAATAATTAATTAATTAATACATATTTACGCCTTTATACATATGTATATATATAATGATGTAACTATATAGCATCTCTTCTTAGTCATGGAAGGACATCCAAGTCTTCTGCTGCCGTGGGTATTATAATCTTGAAATCAGTTAACGATGTCTTGTACACACCTGCATGGAAAAAGCTGCCATTAATATTTTTATAAAATTACTTTGCCTGATTTTTATTAAGCATGACTATAAAAATGAAATCAATCCTGTTATAGTACATTACTAAGTTGCAATTAGATCAGATTAGAGGTCTAAATTATAAATTTCTAAACTTAAATATTTATCAAAGTAATCTCTAAGAAATCTGAGCAAACAATTTGAAAATTTTTGCTTTTATATTACCAGATTCTTTTCTCTAGAATATCCCTAGCTTATCTCACAACGATTTATTGGAGTTCATCTATATTATAAATATAATTTTAAGTTTTTGATATTTTTATTTGTGTTATATGTATATATAAATATATATGTCGTAAATAATTTTATTATAAAATGTTTAATAGTTTTGTGTTACTTAAAGCTGCTTTGATCTTTTATCTGTTATAAATGTTAAAGATAAATGTTAAGATAAAATGAAACTATTTTGTGTTTTCCCGAACACTAAAAAGATCAGAATAATACAAAAACGTAAAACAATGCGAATCTTTATAAATATTTATGTATATTATATTTATATTTATCGAAATAAACTGGTCAAATATTATTACATAAAAAGAATAAATTTACATAAACTTGTGATTTGGGTTACAATTAAATTTATTTTAATCAAAGTTCCTTTAACGAAGTTTTTATAGCAGAAATACACATAATGAAAACTAAATATCCTTTTTTTGAAGAAAATAAAATAAAATATTGAAATGACTAATAGAACAACTAACTAAACTAATTTAGCAGTACCTGTAATTTAGTGCTTCATTAAAATAAAATCTTTCTGAGGAACTAAGGAACTTAGAGGACACATTTTACAGTTTTGTTGGAAAAAGCACTTTTCAGCACGCGATCAACGGAAGCATTGCCAGCTTAAAACTTTAGCACCAAATGAATTTGAAAGTTGGCAGGCAGCCTTCATGACAGTTTGAGTTTGGCAATGAATGGTGCCACCATTTTTGTTTTTAATGCTTCATATTTTTGTTGGCATTTTATTTCACTGATTCTACCCTTTGGGAACAGTTCGAGTACATGTCACTTCTCAGGACATACAAGCTTCAAGTAGGTAAGTGCCATTATACGAACGAGTACTGACTCGTATGTGTTACGCTAATATAATTTTGCTGAAAAGTTTAAGTTGCCGTGTCAAAAACTTTCCTGACTTTTCTCTGAAATATTTTTATTTACTTCAACGCGACATTTAACTGAAGTTTACAGTGCTGTGAGCAATAAAAAATTAAAATAAAGAAATATTATTGTAACTTGCATGCCACCTTACCATAAATGTACTTTTTATGCTTTTAAGCAATTTAGTGTAATTATAGTGTGTGTCTCATAAAATGGCGTGTTTCCTCTGGAGACCCCTCTCTATCATACCATAAATCTCTATGTTTCACAAGGGGACACTTCTCATTCTTCTGTTTTGTTTTCATTTGACAATTATTGTATTAAATTTGGTGGGCGGTTGTTTACTTAAAGCATATCATGAAGCAGAAAATTACAGGTACTTGTAAAATGAAGGCCTGGAATACTTGAAAGTGTCAGCAAACGAAACTAGAAGTGAGAACGCTTATTTATTTTAACAAATTATAGGCTTTTCTAAAATTTTGATTAATTTTTTCAGTTTTACTAGTGAATTTATCTTTATTAAATTTACAACTATTAGAATGTATTAATTGTTAACAATTAATAGAATTGTTTTCATTTATTAGCACAAATTAACATTTAAAACACAAAGATTTGTCCTAATTAATAATACGCTCGAGACTTCACCTACTTATATATATCGGGAGATATTTAACCAATTGACCTCTAGATGTTTAGACTTAAGTTAAAGCACCGATATTAGTTGACATTTACATTTACAGTAAAGCCGAAGTACTGGAGCTACTTCATACTTTTAATACGACCTGAAGTCACAATAAAACACTTAATAATCTTATTTTTTTCAATATGAAAGAGCGTATAGAAAATGAGATAACATTTACAATAGAATACAACCTGATGTTATAATAAAATATTTTATAATTTTATTTCTCTCCAATATCAAATAAGATAAAAAAAATAATATAACAATTACAATAAAATACAACTTCGATTGTAATAAAATATAAACCAAAATATGGATAATAATACCATAATCTTCCACCGAAAGACAAATGGAAGTGCATATAAAAAACTTTAATGTGATAATTTGCCTAACTTTCAGCTTCTCATCATTTTTAAAACTGCAAAATATCTACCTGATCTCTAGCGGCTTCCAATCAGCAGTGATCATTGTAAACCTTAAATAAAGTACCAACAGCCGCCAAACAGCAAGCAGCAACTTGCAGCCAAATCATTCAGCCCTTTCTGCGCAACGCGACGATCATGCCTTCACAGTGCCTTCAAAGTCATTCCAAACTAATTAGCATAAAATTGAAAAACGCGCTCATTGCATTTGCTGCAACTGGTAATATTGCTGCACTGCCAAGGCAGCATTGTGTGGGCTTTCCGAGGGCGCGCTTAGTACTCCTGCATCAGGATTCGTTGTGGCATATTGAATTTGTTTTCGGTATTGTCGTTGCTATTGCTGTTGCTATTGCTGTTGCTATTGCGATTTCTGTTGTTGTTGCTGTTGCTGTTTCTGTTGCTGTTGCTGTTGCATTAGCAATTATGTGCCGCATGTGCAGATTCGACGGTTTGAAAATGCTATTATTTGTTTAACGTGGTAATATAATCGTGGAAACAATTACGCCTACACTCAACATGGTGCATCACCATTGCTTCCACTACGAGCTGCGACACCGCACATCGCTATACATTATGCCACAAAAAGCGGCAGTCAGACACAACCTATATGGCGTTTGGTAAATTGGTAAATCAGATTCTCAGTCGGAAGCTGTAATGGGAGTCGTCGGCGGTAGATTATGGAACACACAATATTCATTAACCTTGCGCGAATTAAAGTTGAAGTTGGACTTGCAAGTGCAACAGAAACAGCGACTGCAGCCACAACTGCAAAAAGAACGATACTGCACAACGTGCTTCTAACCGCATTGGAGAACAGTTGCAGTCTTGTGTACAAGTTTCTGTACGCGGGTACGTGTACATCTTACGGATTCACTGAAGTATATAATGAACGGAATGGAGTATAACTTCAATAACGCGCCCATTCAATGTAACAACCGACCTTAACCAATGCATTGGTTATTGCCTGATTGTAAAAACGATTTTATGAGAAAAGTCGATTTTATTTCGCGTTGTCAAAGTGGTTGCACCGAATGCGCCTGTGGATAGGTCAATTACAAATAAACTTTGGCGGTTTATAAGAACTCAGAGAAAAAAACAACTCCAAACAACTCAAAATAGGCTAACTTGTTCACATACTTGAATAAAAATTTATTCTTAAAGAGTCTTTAACCTTTTTCAGTACCTTTATTAACATTTAATTTATGTTTGTGTTTATTGACATTGCCTGAAATAGCAGACACTAAATTCCGTTCTCTCATCATTAAGAAAAGTTAAAATTTAACATTTACATAATAAAGTACAATAATTAAACTTTTATTATAACAACTATTTGCAAAATAACTGATATATCTAATATTATTTGACAATTTAAAATCAAAAATTACCATTTTATTACACTATCTTTAATTGACATACTTTTAAATGTTAATAGTAAAAATAGTAATAATGTTAAATCAAAGAATCTATAGTACAAAGAAGTGCCACGCTCATACAAATGAAATACCCACTTTATTTTGCTGGTGGATTTATAATAAATCCACCCAACCTCATGCAACAATGTTCGATCGAGTCACAACTGGTATGATGTTCAGTTCAAACTCATTGCAACCCACAATTGTTTTTATACGCCTGTTTCTTTTGCCTTTCTTGTTTTTATTTGTCTATTTAATTAATATACATTGATTAGTAGCGAAGTGAATGGTAAAGAAATCCCTGAAACAATTTTACCATATACTTTGTTGCTTTATTTTCTTGTACTGAAAATGCTCATATCATAGGAGTAAAGAGTAATAGAATATATTTTTTTTTTATTGCAAAAAATGATGCACTACAAAAACTATTATGTATGTACAAATGTGATATTGGAGACATTAAGTCTGCAGTACATAAATAGGTATGTTTTTATTGCACATTTGTGCATATATTTTACCTCAAATGGAACTACTTCTTAATAGTTTGAATTTTTGGTAACGTTTTGTAATTATTTTAAAAAATATTTGCAAGATTCATATAAAAGTTTTTGAAAAGTATTTTAAAAAAAATAAAAATATTAGAAATGTAAGAAAAATTTTAATGCAAACATGTGTAGAAGTCACTAAAACCACTATTAATGCCTCCTGGTTTGAGGAAACGCATGAATGCTATTTACACCGGATTGAAATATTAAAATTGGTGTTTACGATATTGCTTCGGAAACATTGCGCATGGACAACATTTAAGAATAAAGCTTCATAGAATGAAAAAAATCAGATTTGAGACATAAATAAATTTATAATGTGTTTTTACACTACAATTCATACCAATAGCAAACAGGGAATTTTGTTTTTCTTTTATACTATTCAATTAAAAAAATTATCAAATGTACACAATTTTGATTTCGTCACTGAAATGCTGTTTGATCGCTTGAACATTTTACAGCGAACAAACACACAAACATGCATATAATGTAATACAGAGGGTTGCATGTATGATTGAATACGAATGCAGTTGGGCTTTTGTCAGCCTTACTTGACTCACATATAGGTTTGAACTGAACATCATACCAGTTGTGACTCGATCAAACATTGTTGCATGAGGTTGGGTGGATTTATTATAAATCCACCAGCAAAATAAAGTGGGTATTTCATTTGTATGAGCGTGGCACTTCTTTGTACTATAGATTCTTTGGTTAAATGTTAATATATAAAATGCAAAAGAATGAATCTAAATAAGTAAGTAAATATACAAGAAATCCTTAAGAATAAATGAGAACCTTCCAAAATTGATTATTTTCAAACATGTTTATAAAAATTGTTTACATTGAAACACTGTAAAAACATGCGATTAGAAATTTTACAGATCCTAGAATGTAAATGTACGACATACACTCTATAGATCGCTCATTTTACGTGTGTTTCTGTATGGCGCAGTAGCATGGAAGACAAAATAAGCAGTAAAAATGGGAGTATTCGAGTTCTCCACTAGTTAACGACAATCGCATCCGAATGAACCACAAGCTTTATCACGACATTTGATTCAGCGATAACCATTCAGGGTCTCCGTAGGGTTGGTCATGACGTCAGAATGGATGCTGATACTCTAGCGAAAAACGTATTTAAAGCAGTAGTTGGAGGAAGTAGGCGTAGAGCTGGAATCATGTCTCCGGAATCATGCCAAACCACGGAAACCGACTGCCATCGCATATCACATTTAAAGCATCTTCATGCAGAATTAAAAATGCTTTTTGTAAAAGAGCACAACTAACTTCTATCCAAGCAATACTTCGTTGTGTGCCAAACAGATGGACACCCCAATGGCGCCATGTTCAGTAGCGCACTCCATCCAAGATGCATTCATTGACCCCTCTAATCTTATTATAGATAAATAAACACCTTTTGCAATGGAGCCCATATCAGTGAGGTCGAATATAAAAGTGAGTAACAACTCATAGGTACATAGGTATCACATTCATACACAGGCATCCTCTATCTGTTATCTTGTCCCACTGCACATACAAACTTTTGTCGAATCAACTTTTGGGCACACTTCATTGAAGTCGCCAGGTTTGGACCCGTCTGGATCTGGGTTGATTTCATTTCAAACACCAGCCATTTTCAATTTACCCCTTCTTCCTAACTCCTCCCTTAATTAAAAAACTGTACGTGTTTTTCAGAGGAAAAACACAAAATAATCAAAATATTTTGATTTCCACTCGTCTGTTCATCATTTCTGCAAATATTGCTATTACACATGAAACGGCACAAATTTCGCATTCAACGCACCAAATTGTAGCACCTAGAATCATGTGTAATTCGCGCTTTAATCCTTTCATGTTATCTGCTTTTAAATCCCACTGGCTTGCAACAACAACAACAACTGTGTCTCCAGTGAAGTGCTCAAGTTGAGGAAGCATTTACCGAAGTTGTTATAGAAGACTGGAAAAGGCGCGCATACAAAAACGAAGCGTCGTCGTATATTTATATTTTAGGCAAATTATATATCAATATCTCTACTGGTTCCGAAAATATCGAATTTTGATCGGCTAATTTCTGTTTTGTCACACTGTGCGACGCCTGGAAAGGAATGATGCGTCAAGTCGAAGTCCGATAACGGGTTCTTATGAGTATTTAAGTAAGTAATGAAGTAATTAGTAAATAAATAAGTACGATAAATAAGTAAATAAGTGTTACGAATTTGCCTTTTGCAATACAATCTTGATTCTCTCGTTTGTCTCACTGAATTGTCAATAACTAAATAAATGCCAAAAAAACTAACTCAAACTACAAACTCGAACTCGAATCTTCAAACTCAAACTACCCACCTAACAAAACTGAACTACTTTTTCTGAAAGAAATATCTGATATTAGTTGTTCTTATTCCTATCAGTTTTGCCGAGTTGCTACGATTTGATATTTTCCAAACCAAATTCGTCACAATATTATAATAGACATAGATCAAGGAAATTTTACTGAAGGTGACCCGAAGAAAAAAACCATAAATGTTATGATAGTTATAAACGCAATATATCAGTTCTCATATACATATGATATTATTTTTTACATTTTTATAGAAGTATGTAATAAATATATATATCCTTTATACCTTAATTTGCTTAAAAACTTGAAAAACCAAACACATAACGAAAGAGCACTAAACCTTAAGGCCAATCACTTCAGTATTAAACTCATTGACTCATGTGGAATAAATAAAATGTATGTATATTCATTTACTTTTTTACAAATAACACATAGTCCTTGGATTTCGTTACTCTTCATTGAAAATATACCAATCTAACCTAAGCTCAGAAAAAGTTATGCAGAAGACATTTTGTGGTTTCGAAAATATATGTTAATAATACGCACTTGATATCAAGATTTCGATTAAATGCTTTTTCAGTATTTTATTTGAACTTTAAATTAGGTGAGATATACAACTAATGTGCTTCACCGGATATTGTGCAGAATCGGATCCTTTTGAGACACATTTCGATAACTTACCTATACACAGCTGGCAACAACTTGATGAATATTCATTTTTAAAGCATATTGAGAACATGCACATGAATACGATCTTTGAAGTAACCACGCAGAAAGAAAAACTCAGTGGTGACAAATCATAAGTTCCATACCCATATCTTAACTTCCACGCTTAAATCAATTAGTAATCATATTTGAATCACACCTTCATAAAAAAAAAAACATCATTTCATTAAGTTATCTTTTTCAATCCTCCAACAATAAACAACATGATTGCAATCTTAAAGTTAACAACTGTTTACTACAACATTTCTTAATATATTTTTTTGGTTTGAAACCTAAATTCTTAAATACCCTTTTTTAATCTTATACACAATATCGAATTTTTTATTATTTATTTTGTCAAATGCATTATATTAAATTGAAAATTAACTGTATTATATGATTAACTGTATTTTTTTTATTGAATTATGGAATACCTAACAATATTTATATATTAAATATGTTTGCTGTGCAAACTCTGTTTGGCACCTCAAGCATTTAAATTAATAACAGATCCAAAATATGGTACATGAATTAAGAAACTTTGGAAATTTGGAACTTATTAAAAATAATATTAATAATTAATATGTTAAAATAACTGAAGCAACCAAGACACAAGCACCAAACTGAAATGCCTAAAGCCAACGTTTGAACTCCTCAATAATAAATAAACATGTTCTTTTATGACATAAACTTCCTTGCGGCACAAATTTTGTTGCAACAATCATATGGCACTTAAGAAATAATAAAAAAAGGTTTGAAGTCATTTAAATATAACAACATTGCAGAATCAATTCCACCACAGCAACCACAGTAACGACACAATTGCAACATTGACAACCAAAAACCAACAGCAGTCCAATACAAATATGAGTACGAATTCGGAATCAAATTGGAATTGGAATATGAATATGAAATCGCGGATCTGCGGATCTGCGGAGCTGCAGCAGGA